>NC_084736.1:2593488-2810988 GCF_033978785.1 Entelurus aequoreus
GCAACAAGAGAAGTATCCTACACTTCTCTTTTGTAAAGTAAATCTGAACAGCCTATATGGGCATCTACATTAACTATATTTTTTTATTTGTGGCGGACGTAATTCTTTCGTGGCGGGCCGCCACAAATAAATGAATGTGTGGGAAACACTGCACTCTTTAGCACCGCCCTGGTGGCTCCATGGAGATTTTTTTAAATGTATAAAAATGGAAAAAGGTGAGAGAAAAAATGTGTTCGTTTGGATTATGGTTTGTTTGGAATATGGTTTGTTTGGAATATGGTTTGTTTGGATTATGGTTTGTTTGGATTATGGTTTGTTTGGAATATGGTTTGTTTGGAATATGGTTTGTTTGGAATATGGTTTGTTTGGATTATGGTTTGTTTGGAATATGGTTTGTTTGGATTATGGTTTGTTTGGATTATGGTTTGTTTGGATTATGGTTTGTTTGGAATATGGTTTGTTTGGATTATGGTTTGTTTGGATTATGGTTTGTTTGGATTATGGTTCGTTTGGAATATGGTTTGTTTGGAATCTGGTTTCAAACATGACACCAACCTCCCTACTTGTTAGAAATCCCACTGTTTATATTAAACATGCTACACTGATGCCATTTTGTCCTACTCATTACGGCGGTCCTTGAACTCACCGTAGTTTGTTTACATGTACAACTTTCTCCGACGCTGCCACAGAAAGACGTGTTTCATGCCACTCCTCCCCTGTCTCATTTTGTCAACCGAACGTTTTATACTGTGTGTGAATGCACAGAGGTGAACTTTGTTGATGTTGTTGACTTGTTGGAGTGCTAATCAGGCATGCTAAAATGCAGTTAACATTTTAGCATGCTAACTTTAGCATGCTGACTTTTTAGCTAAATTAGCAGGTACACACCTCGGTGTCACATATGTTTGTATTTCATTCATGCTAACTGTAAACATGATACCCTTAGCATGTTAGTTGTTTTTTTTGTTTTTTTTAGCTCATTTTAATCATATTTTTTGTTACTTGACGCTATCTGGCCAGCGTGCTAACTATTAGCATTTCAGTTTGGCTTTGGCTCTTCGGCATTCACACACAATTTCTACGGTAAATGCATTTTCTAGTTCTTTGAAAATATTCTATTGTACTGCTTGTGAAGGTAAATGCTACCAAAATGGCCCCCGCACTCGTTGATTGGTCAGTCCGTGTGTGGCCCTCAGTGGAAACACTTTGGGCACACCTGCTCTAAAGTAACGGTACTTTTACTTGAGTACAAATTATTGTTGTCCCGATATCAATATTTTGGTACTGGTACCAAAATGTATTTCGATACTTTTCTAAATAAAGGGGACCACAAAAAATGGCATTATTTGCTTTATTTGAACAGAAAATGGTACATTAAAATATGTTTCTTATTGCAATTTTGTGCTTAAATAAAAGCGGTACTTTTTAGGGGCGGTATAGTACCGAATATGATTGATTAGTATCGTGGTACCATACTAATAGCGGTATACGCTAGTACAAATGATGGCCACAGGTCACTTAGGCAAAAGAAGGCAAAGGATGAGCAGACAGCAGAAAAAAAGCGAGCTCCAACTTGCACTCATTTAAACATCTCCTGCTTTATTTGGCACGGTCAACTTTCCAGACGTCCTGCGTCCACATGCTGCACAGCGGCTGGTGAGTGACGCCACGTGGAAACACAAGAAGAACCTTTGGATTACGGAACAAGTTTGAAGTGGAGAAGAAATGTAGTGCTTGCAAAAAGACGAAGATGTGAGGCTATAAGGGCGCTGATTGAACAACAGGACATATAAGTGACATATAAGTGACATATAAGTGACATATAAGTGTGAGACTATAAGGGTGGTGAGTCAACAGGACATATAAGTGACATATAAGTGTGAGACTATAAGGGTGGTGAGTCAACAGGACATATAAGTGACATATAAGTGACATATAAGTGTGAGACTATAAGGGTGGTGAGTCAACAGGACATATAAGTGACATATAAGTGACATATAAGTGACATATAAGTGTGAGGCTATAAGGGTGGTGAGTCAACAGGACATATAAGTGATATATAAGTGTGAAGCTATAAGGGTGGTGAGTCAACAGGACATATAAGTGACATATAAGTGTGAAGCTATAAGGGTGGTGAGTCAACAGGACATATAAGTGACATATAAGTGTGAAGCTATAAGGGTGGTGAGTCAACAGGACATATAAGTGACATATAAGTGACATATAAATGTGAGGCTATAAGGGCGGTGAGTCAACAGGACATATAAGTGACATATAAGTGACATATAAGTGTGAGGCTATAAGGGTGGTGAGTCAACAGGACATATAAGTGACATATAAGTGTGAAGCTATAAGGGTGGTGAGTCAACAGGACATATAAGTGACATAAGTGTGAGGCTATAAGGGTGGTGAGTCAACAGGACATATAAGTGACATATAAGTGTGAGGCTATAAGGGTGGTGAGTCAACAGGACATATAAGTGACATATAAGTGACATATAAGTGTGAGGCTATAAGGGTGGTGAGTCAACAGGACATATAAGTGACATATAAGTGACATATAAGTGTGAAGCTATAAGGGTGGTGAGTCAACAGGACATATAAGTGACATATAAGTGTGAAGCTATAAGGGTGGTGAGTCAACAGGACATATAAGTGACATATAAGTGTGAGGCTATAAGGGTGGTGAGTCAACAGGACATATAAGTGACATATAAGTGACATATAAGTGTGAGGCTATAAGGGTGGTGAGTCAACAGGACATATAAGTGACATATAAGTGACATATAAGTGTGAAGCTATAAGGGTGGTGAGTCAACAGGACATATAAGTGACATATAAGTGTGAAGCTATAAGGGTGGTGAGTCAACAGGACATATAAGTGACATATAAGTGTGAGACTATAAGGGTGGTGAGTCAACAGGACATATAAGTGACATATAAGTGACATATAAACGGCGCTCATTTTGCTGGCTCGTGATGGCGACAGTTTGAAGACGACACACTCCCGCCTTTTTTGCTGGCCAAGGACCTAGCAGGGCCATTATGTCGTGTTGTGAGTTGCTTGTCCCACTAATGAGATTCTCCCCGCATGGGAATGTCCTCTAATAGCGGAGTACAGTTATGCTAATTGTTACATTTCATCTCCAGGGATGCTTTTGATTTCACAAAAAGGGGATATTAATTATACGGAGCTATTCATTCACAGCTCGCCCAACATAAAACAAGTTAATTTACCCGCGCTTTCATCTTTTGATCAAGCTACTGTATTATTGCAAATGACTGCACTGCAAGCTACTGTATTATTGCAAATGACTGTACATACAGTATATGTCATGCAAAGCCTCCCTCCATACAAATCAGCAATCAGCCTATTAACATGTGATCATTGCTGCTAAAACAACAGTAAACAACAATATGTATGACATTGAAGCACTCCACAACTAAGCTAACAGCTGTTACTTCATTATAACTCACTACTTGGACACGCATCAAAGTCAACCTCATTGGAAGTGTGAACGCTTTCTTCTTTACCCCATTGTGTACCAAAAAACACTGTTATAAACTACATTGTGAATTTAGTGTAGTACTTGTACGGTATATCGCTATAACCCCCCCCCCCCCCCCCCCCCCTTTTTAACGGGCAGTGCACACACACAGAGTACTTACAAGCAGACACAGTGTGGAGACAGAAAAGGGAGAATGTTGGTGTAAAAAGTCAAGATAAAGGTGAAGTTATAACACTGAAACACCCTCAGGAAGAGCTGCTTTAACACATGCAGCTAACATCCATCCACAGTGTTTTAGCTACTTCTAAATCACTAATCCTGGTCTCCATGGCGACAAATAAAGTAAGTTTCTTACAAGTATCATTATCACTGCAGGACGAGGAATAGCTAAACATGCTTCACTACACACCGTAGGAGGATACAATAGCTCACCACCGTCACAATGTAAACAAACGCCATGGGTGGATCTACACCTGACATCCACTGTAATGATACCAAGTACAAGAGTGTATCTAGTCGATACTACTGTGATTTTTTTCGTTTTTTTAAAATGTATATTATGTTAATAAAGTCAGTAAATATGTCCCTGGACACATGAGGACTTTGAATATGACCAATGTATGATCCTGTAACTACTTGGTATCACATCCATACCTAAATGTGTGGTATCATCCAAAACTAATGTCAAGTATCAAAGAAGAGAAGAATAAGTGATTATTACATTTGAACAGAAGTGTAGATAGAACATGTTGAAAGAGAAAATAAGCAGATATTAACAAGTAGATTAATAATCCATTTTTACAGTTTGTCCCTCATAATGTGTACAAAATAATAGGTGTATAAATGACACAATATGTTACTGCATACGACTAATTAGGAGTCTTTGTTTGTTTACTTACTACTAAAAGACAAGTTGTCTAGTATGTTCAACATTTTATTGAAGGACTAAATGACAATAATAAACATATGTTTCATGTACACTAACATTTGTTGTTACAATAAAGACAATAATGACATTTTTTGTGGTCCCCTTTATTTAGAAAAAGTATGGAAATACATTTTGGTAGCGGTACCAAAATATTGGTATGTGGACAAGACTAGTAGTACTTGTTTATTTGGAGGTAATATTGAGCAGGTGAGCTAAATACTAACTGTTAGAGCCATATACTCAAATTGATGACGTCATTAAGGGGTTGGCTCAAGGTCAAGTGTCAGTCTACCTGGGGAGGGGCTGGTGTCAAGTGTCAGTCTACCTGGGGAGGAGGGGCTGGTGTCAAGTGTCAGTCTACCTGGGGAGGAGGGGCTGGTGTCAAGTGTCAGTCTACCTGGGGAGGAGGGGCTGGTGTCAAGTGTCAGTCTACCTGGGGAGGGGCTGGTGTCAAGTGTCAGTCTACCTGAGGAGGGGCTGGTGTCAAGTGTCAGTCTACCTGGGGAGGAGGGGCTGGTGTCAAGTGTCAGTCTACCTGGGGAGGGGCTGGTGTCAAGTGTCAGTCTACCTGGGGAGGGGCTGGTGTCAAGTGTCAGTCTACCTGGGGAGGGGCTGGTGTCAAGTGTCAGTCTACCTGGGGAGGGGCTGGTGTCAAGTGTCAGTCTACCTGGGGAGGGGCTGGTGTCAAGTGTCAGTCTACCTGAGGAGGGGCTGGTGTCAAGTGTCAGTCTACCTGGGGAGGGGCTGGTGTCAAGTGTCAGTCTACCTTGGGAGGGGCTGGTGTCAAGTGTCAGTCTACCTGGGGAGGGGCTGGTGTCAAGTGTCAGTCTACCTTGGGAGGGGCTGGTGTCAAGTGTCAGTCTACCTGGGGAGGGGCTGGGATCTTGCTCAGGTGTTGCTGAGTGGAGGTGCAACACTTTTTGACTGTGCCAGGCTAGTATTTGTTTATTTTCACTTTTTCTTACAAAGTGAGTTTTATTTACGTGACTGTATGTTAATAAATATTTGTGTTAAACATGGACATCATTCATGGATTATTAGCCTAAACTAGCTTGGGCAAGCAGTAGCAGTAAGAGTAGAGGACTTTACCGCTACATTAACACTTAATGTTGCTAACATGCTACAGATGCTACTCAATGTGAGCGGGGGGGTTTTCACCTCAATGTCAAAATGGAATGTGGAACAAACTTGGTGAGCAACTATTGAGCAGGTAAGACAATTGTTATTAGAGAAATATTTCCCACATCTAAGCAGAATAAAAGACCTTCAGATTGTTGTTGTGCTGGAAGAGATGCACACATAATGAGCTCACTCTGTTTTGTTAACTCTTTTTCTTTCTTTGGTCCTCTATCACTTCAAGGCACATAGAGCCAACCATGCACTCTCACACTTTTTTCTCTAGTTTAATGTTGTCATGTAGTACCTACCCGCCTGGTGGTGGACAATGTGTGTGTGTCAAGTTAACTTTCAGTTTCCATACCTCACCACCCCCAAAGAAGATTTTGATGAAGAATAACAAACACGGGAGTAGACATACAGTATCGCCGCCCCCGCCTTTTGTGCACCCACGCAGGCACAAAACAAGGAGAGGACAATCGCGGGGCGTGACGGTAATAAGCGGCCAATTTCCTGCGTCAAGTCAAGCTTGAACGCAGCCTGGCTTTATTTCAGCACGTGCAACCATGACTGTCCTTCCTTGGCCATGTCGTGACGGCCAGCTTTCCACCGCCTTTGACCAATTTCATGCAAAAGTCTGCTTATTAGCCAGCGTTTTGGATGATTAGATTGGATTAAATGCGGCCTGGATACTTGTTAGGATGCACGATGTGTGAGATGGAAGAGTGGATTTGTAGTCAGTTAGAGGATTGACATGACATGCTAGCATTATGTCAAGTCCATACTTGCCAACCCTCCCGTTTTTACCGGGAGACTCCCGGTATTCAGCGCCTCTCCCGACAACCTCCCAGCAGAAATTTTCTCCCGACATTCTCCCGGTATTCAGCCGGAGCTGGAGGCCACGCCCCCTCCAGCTCAATGCGGACCTGAGTGGGGACAGCCTGTTCTCACGTCCGCTTTCCCACAATATAAACAGCTTGCCTGCCCAATGACGTCATAACATCTAGGGCTTTTAGAGAGCAGAGTGCACAACAAGGAGACGAAGCAGAAGAACGAGGAAGTTACAGACATGGCGACGCCGTCGACGAGCAAGATGAAGAAATACGCTTGCAAGTTCCAAAACGAATGGAAACAAGAATTTCAGTTCATCCAGGACAGTTGGAAGGGGAAAGGGTATGTAATTATGTTGCCTGTACATTTTGTAGAACAGACTTCTCCATTGAACACGGTGGCCAAAATGATATACTCAGTCATGAACAGAGAAGTTAAACAGGACAATGCTGCCATCTACTGGATAGCCACCGGAACACTGAAATTCAAGTATTTATTTTATTTATATGTATAATAAAAATAAAAAAATAAAAATAAATAAAAAAAATATATATATAGCTAGAATTCACTGAAATATATATATATATATATATATATATATATATATATATATATATATATATATATATATATATATATATATATATATATATATATATATATATATATATATATATGAAATACTTGAGTTGGTGAATTCTAGCTGTAAATATACTCTCCTCTTAACCACGCCCCCAACCATGCCCCCCACCCCCGACCACGCTCCCCCCCAACCCCACCCCACACCTCCCGATATCGGAGGTCTCAAGGTTGGCAAGTATGGTCAAGTCAACTAACTGCATAGGTAAAAGGAATATGACCACTAAAATGTGATGATCAATGTGAAACAAACACTTTGGTCCACATTTAATAATATCCAAATATCACACATGAAACAACATGTGCAACAACAACAAAATCATTGTCCTGCATTAGTCGCAAAGCTGTGCAACATTTATTTGCCTCTTCTCTTGGCCAGTTCACACTTGAAAAAGAGACTAATGTCAGTTTGTGTGTGTGTGTGTGTGTGTGTGTGTGTGTGTGTGTGTGTGTGTGTGTGTGTGTGTGTGTGTGTGTGTGTGTGTGTGTGTGTGTGTGTGTGTGTGTGTGTGTGTGTGTGTGTGTGTGTGTGTGTGACTATCATTGCTACTTGAACTTACATGCAAGTCTACTTGGCCAAATAAAGCTGACATACTGACACTTCATTCGCTGTGTAATATGTTTCCTAAATTAAAAAAACAACATGAAAAAAAATCAATTGAATTAGTAGGCATCCTAATGAGAGCAGACACTGTACAGTAAGTGATCGTTTTCTTATGTCCGTGGTTTGTATTTCTTTCTTAGCACTTAGCAATACTGCTGCATGATGCTTAGTGTTGTCGTTGAAGGGAAAAGCCAACATTGTGATGCCTCTGTCAATTTAATACGCCGTCTTATGCTTAAAATGAGCAAAACGCATAATTACATATATACTCACAGCGTGTACCGTATTTTTCGGAATATAAGTCGCACCGGCCGAAAATGCATAATAAAGAAGGAAAAAAACATATGTAAGTCGCATTTTTTGGGGAAATGTATTTGATAAAACCCAACTTTTGGAGGAAAAGCCTTATCCCTGCAGCTATAGTCGCCCTTAACAGCAGGCCCGGTCTGACAAGCCTGGAAATGTGTGTTGGTCATGTATGATGTCTTTTTCTTATTTTTGTTTCGTGATGTGTAATGTCTATTGTAAAAATGTACGGCAGTGAAAATGAATTTCCCCAACGGGGACCAATAAATCTAAATCTAAATCTAACAGCAAGAATAGACATTTGAAAGGTAATTTAAAATGTCTAAAGAATAGTGAACAACAGGCTGAATAAGTGTACGTTATATGAGGCATAAATAACCAACTGGTATGTTAACGTAACATATTATGGTAAGAGTCATTCAAATAACTATAACATATAGAACATGCTATACGTTTACCAAACAATCTGTCACTGCTAATCGCTAAATCCCATGAAATCTTATACGTCTAGTGGCTTGTGCAGCCCTTTGAGACACTTGTGATTTAGGGCTATATAAATAAACATTGATTGATTGATAGTCTCTTACGTGAATGAGATAAATAATATTATTTCATATTTTACGCTTATGTGTTAATAATTTCACACATAAGTCGCTCCTGAGTATAAGTCGCACCCCCGGCCAAACTATGAAAAAAACTGCCACTTATAGTCTGAAAAATACGGTAATTAAAATGACGATGGAGGCTTTTTAAATTTTTTTAGAGTGCTTTATAGGCGGACTCGAGCGACTCTCTTTGGCTCCATTGTTAGCTGACTTTTGCTAGCACTTATTTACAAGTTAGAATGCAAACACATGTGTTCTTGTCTTACATAAGGATTGTAAATGATAAATACAATTCCAAAAAAGGTCTTTACATCCTGATATAAATATTAGTACACTTATTTGTACACTTGTATAGAAGACACAGGTGTCCTGATAGAAAAGCGCTATATAAAATCTAATCCATTATTATTATTATTATAACAGTTTGACTTTGGAGCAGATAATTTCCATGATTTCCAATGGGAAACTTGTATTACATGGGAATAAACTGTAGATGGGGGAGTGTGTGGCTGGTTTTTAAATACCCACATTCATGTGGCCATGTTGTCAAAGAGAAGCAGGAAATTGAAAGGAAGCTGAATAAAAGAGTGAGAAGTGTTAATCTCATTACACTGAGAGCCCCCAGGCTCCTGCGGCCCTATTTATAGCAGCCTTCCCTATGTACACTAAATGTGCGGCTTATGCAACACACCAGTGGCAAATGACCACCAATCACACGCAGGATGTCCCCTGTCAAATCTGATGTGACAAAAGCAAAGGGCCTGCTCACTTCCTTAATCTTCACACCTTCTCTCAGGTGTCACATTCCCTCGGGCACACCTGCCGGATGCAAAAGGAGGAGCTCTACAGTCACCTGGCTCTAACAGACTGCATTAATGAGGCTTTAAACGGGGATAGCAGATCCATTCTATGTGTCATACTTGATCATTTGGCGATATTGCCATATTTTTGCTGAAAGGATTTAGTAGAGAACATCGACGATAAAGTTCGCAACTTTTTGGTGGCTGATAAAAAAAGCCTTGCCTGTAGCGGAAGTAGCGTGACGTCACAGGTTGAAAGTAGCGTGACGTCACAGGTTGAAAGTAGCGTGACGTCACAGGTTGAAAGGCTCCTCACATCTGCACATTGTTTACACCAGCAGCGAGAGCGATTCCATCCGAGAAAGCGACGATTACCCCATTAATTTGAGCCAGGATGAAGGATTTGTGGATGAGGAAAGTGAGAGTGAAGGACTAGAGTGGAGTGCAGGACGCCAGGATGTATCTTTTTTCGCTCTGACCGTAACTTAGGTACAAGCTGGCTCATTGGATTCCACGCTCTCTCCTTTTTCTATTGTGGATCACGGATTTGTATTTTAAACCACCTAGGATACTATATCCTCTTGAAAATGAGAGTCCAGAACGCCAAATGGACATTCACAGTGACTTTTATCTCCACGACAATACATCGGCGAAGCACTTTAGCTACGGAGCTAACGTGATAGCATCGTGCTTAAATGCAGATAGAAACAAAATAAATAAGCCCCTGACTGGAAGGATAGACAGCAGATCAACAATACTACTATCAGGAGACACCGAACCAAACACTGGACCTGTAACCACACGGTTAATGCTGTGCCGCCTGTCGAAGCCTAGCAATGCTGTTGCTAACGACGCCATTGAAGCTAACTTAGCTACGGGACCTCGTCAGAGCTATGATAAAAACATTTTCTCTCCAACTACGCCAGCCCTCATCTGCTCATCAACACCCGTGCTCACCTGCGTTCCAGCGATCGACGGCGCGACGAAGGACTTCACCCGATCATTGATGCGGTCAGTGGCTAGCGTCGGCTAGTGCGTCTGCTATTCATCTCAAAGTCCTCCTGGTTGTGTTGCTGCAGCCAGCCGCTAATACACCGTTCCCACCTACAACTTTCTTCTTTGCAGTCTTCATTGTTCATTAAACAAATTGCAAAAGATTCACCAACACAGATGTCCAGAATACTGTGGAATTTTGCAATGAAAACAGAGCTTTTTGTATTGTGATACAATGTGTCCCAATACTTCCGCTTCAACCATTGACGTCATGCGCATACGTCATCATACATAGACCTTTTCAAGCGGAAGTTTAGCGGGAAATGTAAAATGTCACTTTATAAGTTAACCCGGCCGTATTGGCATGTGTTGCAATGTTAAGATGTCATCATTGATATATAAACTATCAGACTGCGTGGTCGCTAGTAGTGGCTTTCAGTAGGCCTTTAAAAAAAATGATTGCTGTTATTGAAATGTATAGTTAACGTGTTATTATTGCAGTAACTTTGACAGCCCTACTAGGAACAGTGGAGATACTGTAGGAGATGCTGGACATATTTTGGAGGACTCTCACAACAACAACAAAAGCCCTCATTTCCCACAAGTAATGCCACAATCAGCCTGTGGACACACACAACACTGCATGAGCACACACACACACACACACACACACACACACACACACACACACACACACACACACACACACACACACACACACACACACACACACACACACACACACACACACACACACACACACACACACAGAGAGAGAGAGAGAGAACTCAGACTGGGGGAGTTAATTACCTTCACCAAGAAGCTTGTGTTCATCGGCGTGGGTTTGTTTGTTTGTTTATGTGCAACTTCCTGTCTCATGCATTGGACTGGATTCTGTTTATTATAGGATGGGGAGATACTTTTTCCAAGAATGTTTTCACTATTGTTAAATATTCATGATAATAAAGAATACATAAATACTACAGTAGATCCCTGATATTCACGGGGTATCATTCCGTGGCGAAAAAAAACGAATTGCGATTATTATTCATCTTGATTTTAAATCGATTCATGATTTCAATTTTAAAAAAATTACAAATAATAATTAAATACATTTAAATGTATAATTTAAAACAATTAAATATATATATTTTTTCAAATATATATTTCATTTTGTAAAAATAGTATATATATAATTATATAATTTTTATTATTATTATAATTTTTTTTTTAAAGACAATTGTAGGCCATCTCCATGCAACCACAAGAAGCTTTTCTAGCCTGTAACCAGTTTTGAAAAAGTTTCATGACAATTATTACACCAAATAATACCTTGCGAGAATCGTTTTATTATCCACAATGATGTTGAATCGATTCTGAATCGAATTATCACCCCAGGAAACAGAATCAGATGGACTCATTAGGCGGCCAAAGACTCACACTCCTACTTCTCACAGTTTGCAAAACATTCAGTTTTACACATTAACAAACAATAACAGGCATGCTAGTATTGAACGTAAGAAACGTGCAAAGCATCTTCATGCTGGAAAATGTTAAGTGCATTGACTTGTGAGACACCGCCCTCTGCTGGATTCATGACTGTAGCACACTTTTTGACCTGCAGATAGTGCCATAAAAACTGTCTATGTCACAAAAATGTTTACAGAAGAAAAGAAATAAGAAAAATATGCAAATAATACTGCTCATAATAATAATAATAATACCGTATTTTTCGGACCATAGGGCGCACCGGATTATAAGGCGCATTAAAGGAGTCAAATTATGATGATTATTTTGTAAATGTAAAAGACTTCCTTGTGGTCTACATAACATGTAATGCTGCTTCTTTGCTCCAAATGTTGCATAGATGATGTTTTACTCATCATCTTCAACTCACTTTCTGACAGTCTCTTCAGTTTTGTGGGCACTCTTATTTACGTGCCTCACCTTCGACAGCGTCTTCTCCTCGTCATCTTTGTTGCAGCGGTGTAGCGTGCAAGGACGGGAGTGGAAGAAGTGTCAAAAGATGGCGCTAACTGTTTTAATGACATTCACACTTTACTTCCATCAATAACGGAGCAGCATCTCCTCATCCGTGGCTCACTAGTGCAACAACAACACCCGAAATGTGTCCCGTGACCGGAACTCTCTAATAAGTAAAGTTCCTTGGGTGAATAATGTCAACTCACTACACCTGTATGTTTTAGTGCTTTCATGGTGAGTTTACTGACAGATATAAGTAAGAACTTTACACTACTTTATATTAGAAATGACAACAGTGGAGGATGAATGTCACATAACAAGAAGATAGAGAAAAAGAAGATTATCGACTATGATTTTGGCATGGACTGCAATGGTGGACGCGCACAAATTTTCAGGACTTATACAGATCCCAAATACACATCAGCAGGTACCAGTAGGTAAGAAAAGTTATTTTTGCATAATATTGCAAGACAATACGCCAGATAATGTCTGCTAATGTGCGCCATTTTGTGGTTCTTACACACACACCGTACTAATACTCCTATGTTGAAGCACAGTTCATCAGACTATGGTAGCCATAATGCTCCCACAATCCATCAAGCGGTGCGGCTTCAAAGCTTACCAAAGTCGTACCAAAAACATGTTGACAGATTTTTGAGTGCCGTGTGTAATGTTCTATATTTTCAATGGAACATTTAAAGTTTTGGTGTTTACTGGCGTCATATTGCAGTCTACACGTATCTCACTGGCACTCATGGAGGGTGGACGCTCCCCTTTCCTCTCCCTTCTCTCTCCTGCTGGCTTCTTTGTCTTGTCTTAACTGTCTTGTTGTCTCTTTTTGCACTGCTCTCCAAATCTAAACATTGGAACTATTTAACTGGCCTCAAGGAAATGGACAAGATCTTGGGTTTGGGGGAACCTGCTTGTCATGACAGAGCGGTTGTTGCTGGACACACCATGGACTCTTGGGAGAAGAAGGAGTGCCGCCTGCCTGCCTGGCGACCCTTTCAGTGGAGGATGTGAAGGTATCCAACTATTGGGAATGATGACAACAGGACATCTGCTGATTGGAGAAAGCGTTGCTCTGGTTTGTCGACAAATTGGAAGTTGCTGGCAGTCTTCAAAGTAGCCCACAGCTGCCACAAATGATTGGAGGATGCGGGAAGAACTCTTGTGATTTGGATAACATCGGACTGTCTGCCCTGCAGGATGAATTTGAGGACCAGTCATAGACAATTTAGAGTGATGGATGGCTGGGGAGCGCCTGAAGAGCTGCAGCCTGCCACCGTGGCCCCCACTCCCTCCCCTCTGTTGCAAGTCTAGAGATGTATGTTGTAATATGTACCGTAATTTCCGGACTATAAGCCGCTACTTTTTCCCCTCGTTCTGGTCCCTGTGGCTTATACAAGGGTGCGGCTTATTTACGGCCTGTTCTTCTCCGACACCAACGAAGAGGATTTCGGTGGTTTTAGTACGCAGGAGGAAGACGATGACACAATGATTAAAGACTGACTTTTCATATACCGGTAGGCTGGTTATTTTGATAACGTACAGGCGAGCACTTTGTATTAATTTGCACCGTTGTATTATTTGTACTCTGCACGAATGCTGTTCGCCATGTCAAAGATGTGAAAGTTTGATTGAATGATTTATTGTTAATAAATGGGACGCGTTGCGTTCCCAAACAGTCATCTCTGTCCCGACAATCCCCTCCGTGGTAGCAGGAACCCCTATATACTACGCTAATTACACATCAAAACCCTGCGGCTTATAGTCGGGTACGGCTTATATATGGAGCAATCTGTATTTTCCCCTAAATTTAGCTGGTGCGGCTTATAGCAGGTGCGGCTTATAGTCCGGAAATTACGGTATATGTGCTCTGCTCTGGAGGTTTTTTCCCCACTCCAGACTGGGGCCACCTTAGGAGCCCAGTCTCGATTGTATTTTTTTACTCTTCCTCCCCCAGCCTTTACCTTTTCCCATCTTTTACGAAGCGCCTTGTGGCGACCCATCTGCGTTCCTGTTCTGTAATCCTGTACACTGTTTGTCTAATCTTGAACGGGTTTGTGCTGAAAACAAAGTTTCCTTGTACTTGTGCAATGACAATAAAGACCTACCTACCTCTTGTGTGTGACTGCCATCTACTGGTCACACTTATCATTACACCATGTACAAAATCAATTAGTTTTAAGGTGGGTAAGCACAACCAGAATGATTCCATACATTAGGCGCACCGGGTTATAAGGCACGCTGTCGATTTTTGAGAAAATGAAAGGATTTTAAGTGCGCCTTAAAGTCTGAAAATAGGGTAATAATAATGCTGTTGTGGGCAAGAAAAAAAGGTGTCATGTCATCTGGTTGCATTGAAATAAAATAAAGATGGGAAATCCTCCTTGAACATATTTGCACTTGACTATCTTTGTGGCGTCTTATCTGATCAGGTGTTCATGTTTTCTTGTGGTTTGAAGCAAGCAAAGAATGAAAGTGTGGACAGAAGACTCCTGTTGAAGGGGATGAGGAGGAGAAGCCTCAGGCCAGCGTGGATGTGTGAACACGAGCGTGACCTACAAGTGAGCGCCAGCTTGTGCACAAGACAAGTCGTGTTGCATCGATCTGGATCTCCTGGACGCTCGTCCAGAGCTGCTTGGAACAATTCTTCCTGAAGCAGGTGATTTCTTTTCTGTGAGTTTGTCTTTTTCATATATCAACCTCAGAATGGAAGCTGCCAGCCTTTGTCTCAGCTGGCATGGACAATAAATAGAATCCTATGCAGCATATCCTGCACATCAGGAACATCTGCACGCCCATCCAACATCTTGCCTTTATGAAGATTTCAAAGAGTATACAGTAGGTCTTGATTGACACTTCTAATTACAAGCAGCCTGTCCTGCTAGCTCACAACAGGAACACCTACAATTGTCCCTTTTAAGCGCACTATAAAAAAAATCCCACCTTTGCGAAGATAAACAAAATATAGCTATTGATTGATGCCTGTAATCATACACAACATATTCTGTATTCTCACTGGCCACAACATTGGAGACACCTGGAGGAGTTACGTTCAAGAGCACAATTAAAATACTACCTTCTTAAAATCTTTTAAGACATAGCTAGCTAGCAGCTAACATCCATCCACAGTGTTTTAGCTACTTCTAAATCACTAATCCTGGTCTCCATGGCGACAAATAAAGTAAGTTTCTTACAACTACCATTATCACTGGAGGACGAGGAATAGGTAAACATGCTTCACTACACACCGTAGGAGGATACAATAGCTCACCACCGTCACAATGTAAACAAAAGCCATGGGTGGATCTACACCTGACATCCACTGTAATGATACCAAGTACAGGAGCGTATCTAGTCGATACTACTATGATTACATCAATATTTTTTTAGCATCACAAAATCTTTTTTCGTTTAAAAAAAAATGTATATTATGTTTATAAAGTCAGTAAATATGTCCCTGGACACATGAGGACTTTGAATATGACCAATGTATGATCCTGTAACTACTTGGTATCACATCCATACCTAAATGTGTGGTATCATCCAAAACTAATGTCAAGTATCAAAGAAGACAAGAATAAGTGATTATTACATTTGAACAGAAGTGTAGATAGAACATGTTAAAAGAGAAAATAAGCAGATATTAACAGTAAATGAACAAGTAGATTAATAATGCACTTTTACAGTTTGTCCCTCATAATGTGTACAAAATAATAGGTGTATAAATGACACAATATGTTACTGCAGACTAATTAGGAGTCTTTGTTTGTTTACTTACTACTAAAAGACAAGTTGTCTAGTATGTTCAACATTTTATTGAAGGACTAAATGACAATAATAAACATATGTTTCATGTACACTAACATTTGTTGTTACAATAAAGCCAACAATGACATTTTTTGTGGTCCCCTTTATTTAGAAAAGTATGTAAATACATATATTGGTATCAGGACTACCCTAATAAGTATTGATTGAGACTTGTAATCACATCCTGCACTGTCACTGGCCACAACATTGGGGAAACCTGCAAGCGCACGATTAAACATTCTACCTTTACTGTTAGTATTCACATGCCACAGCATTAGGGACACCTGCAAGTGTCAGTTTCAAGCATACAATCCAAAGTCCGGCTTTTATAAAGATACAAAAATTCCTAGGTATTAGAGTTGTCCGATAATTTCGGCCTGCCGATATTATCGGCCGATAAATGCTTTAAAATGTAATATCGGAAATTATCGGTATCGTTTTTTTTATTATCGGTATCGTTTTTTTTATTTTTTTTTTATTAAATCAACATAAAAAACACAAGATACACTTACAATTAGTGCACCAACTCAAAAAACCTCCCTCCCCCATTTACACTCATTGACACAAAAGGGTTGTTTATTTCTGTTATTAATATTCTGCTTCCTACATTATATATCAATATATATCAATACAGTCTGCAAGGGATACAGTCCGTAAGCACACATGATTGTGGTCCACTAATAGTACTAACCTTTAACAGTTAATTTTACTAATTTTCATTCATTACTAGTTTCTATGTAACTGTTTTTATATTGTTTTACTTTCTTTTTTATTCAAGAAAATGTTTTTAATTTATTTATCTTATTTTATTTTATTTAAAAAAAAACAGCCTTATCTTCACCATACCTGGTTGTCCAAATTAGGCATAATAATGTGTTAATTCCACGACTGTATATATCGGTATCGGTTGATATCGGTATCGGTAATTAAAGAGTTGGACAATATCGGAATATCGGATATCGGCAAAAAGCCATTATCGGACATCCCTACTAGGTATTGATTGACACACTGGCCACACAATCAGGAACACAGGTGGACTATCAAAAAGCCTACATTTCACAAAGACAGTACAAAATGAAAGCTGCAAGCAGCGATGGACGGGACCGACTTTGAAGGCTCATAAAATCCAAACCGGAGCAGTAATTAAAACTCTTTCATCAACTTTTAATCAGAAGGGTTCAATCTCTCTCCTGTGCTCATTTGAAGCCGACACGACAAACGCACTCAGAGGAGATAATGCTTGAAAAAAGGTGACTGTTTTTACTCAACTTTTGTTTTGAAGGGGGAATTGCACACTTCTTGTTGATTTTTGCTGGGGGTTCTAAGTGTATGAAATCTAGGTCTAAGTGAGACCTACATAGAGGTTTTTATTTCATGTCTCTACGACATTCCTACTGGGAGTTAGAAGCAGTTTGGTCTGTGTTTTCTTCCTAGGGGGCGCTAGAGCGCAATTTTGAGTTTTGGGGTTTGGTTTTTTGATTAGCTCGCAATTTTTGCCAGTCCTGATGTGTGTGTCCAATTTGGTGAGTTCTAAAGCATGTTAAGGGGGTCAAATTACAGCTCCAAGAGGCGGCGGTATAATAATAAAACGCTAGAAATACAATCGGGTATTTCGGTCCCTAAAAAGGAGTTGTAATCACATGCAGCATATCCTGCATTCTCACTGGCCACACAATCAGGAACACAGGTGGACTATAAAAAAGCCTACATTTCACAAAGACAGTACAAAATGAAAGCTGCAAACAGCGATGGACGGGACCGACTTTGAGGGCTCATAAAATCCAAACCGGAGAAGTAATTAAAACTCATTCATCAACTTTTAATCAGAAGGGTTCAATCTCTCTCCTGTGCTCATTTGAAGCCGACACGACAAACGCGCTCAGAGGAGATAATGCTTGAAAAAAGGTGACTGTTTTTACTCAACTTTTGTTTTGAAGGGGGAATTGCACACTTCTGTTGATTTTTGCTGGGGGTTCTCAGTGTAGGAAATCTTGGTCCTTTTTTTTTCTTTTTTTTAATAAAATCTAGGTCTAAGTGAGACCTACATAGAGGTTTTTGTTTCATGTCTCTACGACATTCCTACTGGAGTTAGAAGCAGTTTTGTCTGAGTTTTCTTCCTAGGGGGCGCTAGAGCGCAATTTTGAGTTTTGGGGTTTGGTTTTTTGATTAGATCGCAATTTTCGCCAGTCCTGATGTGTGTGTCCAATTTGGTGAGTTTTGAAGCATGTTAAGGGGGTCAAATTACAGCTCAAAGAGGCGGCGGTATAATAATAAAACACTAGAAATACAATCGGGTATTTCGGTCCCTAAAAAGGAGTTGTAATCACATGCAGCATATCCTGCATTGTCACTGGTCACACAATCAGGAACACAGGTGGACTATCAAAAAGCCTACATTTCACAAAGACAGTACAAAATGAAAGCTGCAAGCAGCGATGGACGGGACCGACTTTGAAGGCTCATAAAATCCAAACCGGAGCAGTAATTAAAACTCTTTCATCAACTTTTAATCAGAAGGGTTCAATCTCTCTCCTGTGCTAATTTGAAGCCGACACGACAAACGCGCTCAGAGGAGATAATGCTTGAAAAAAGGTGACTGTTTTTACTCAACTTTTGTTTTGAAGTGGGAATTGCAAACTTCCTGTTGATTTTTGCTGGGGGTTCTAAGTGTATGAAATCTAAGTCTAAGTGAGACCTACATAGAGGTTTTTGTTTCATGTCTCTATGACATTCCTATTGGGAGTTAGAGGCAGTTTTGTCTGTGTTTTCTTCCTAGGAGGCGCTAGAGCGCAATTTTGAGTTTTGGGGTTTGGTTTTTTGATTAGCTCGCAATTTTCGCCAGTCTTGATGTGTGTGTCCAATTTGGTGATTTCTAAAGCATGTTAAGGGGGTCAAATTACAGCTCAAAGAGGCGTCGGTATAATAATAAAACGCTAGAAATACAATCGGGTATTTCGGTCCCTAAAAAGGAGTTGTAATCACATGCAGCATATACCGCACTCTCAATAACAGGGACACCTGCAAGAGTTTATTTGAAGATGACTATCCAAAACCCTCGTAAATGAGGTCACCAAGATTTAAGAAAGAGTTCTGCGTTGTTGAGACAGCTGCTGTGTTATTGGATGCAGGTGTACCTATTCAAGAGGCCCAGTGGGTGAATGCAAATGTCAACGCTTCAGTTTTTTTCCTACGGATTCGCAATATTAACCATAAACCGACATTTCCCTCGCAAGGAAAGTATCCAATTCTACCTCTGATGAGTTTTTTATGCTATTTGTATTCCAAAATCCACATTTGACTGCACCATCAGGGCCTCACAGTCAACAGAGCAGGAGGGCATGTGGCTAGTGAAGGTTGACTTCACGCTCCAGAAGCTTCCATATGCTACGGCGCAAGGAAGCCTGACCTCCCTGGAAATAAAGCTCCAAGCTGCAAGATGCTCCCCCCCCCCCCCCCCCCCGCCCCCCGCCCTACGTTACTGTCATTTCCCCTCCTACATGTTTCCACATGCTCATTATGTCCCGCAATGTCTTCACTTATGTTCCGTCTGCTGTGGAATAAAAGCAGCGAGACACCTTGAAGACGTGAAGATGGAAACAAAACGTGGATTTTGGACAGCGTGTGAGAGGCAAGGAAGACTTTATTCCTGCAGTTGGTGTTTAATAGATAGAAATAAGCGTCATGTCGACCTTTTTCTGGCCTTATTTATGTCATGCAGTCTTGATACTGAATGTGATCTTATACACTTTCATGCTAGTTTGTCCTCAATGCAGACGTACAAGTGATATGTCTTTTTCTGGCCTTATTCATTCATCCATTTTCTACCGCTTGTCCCTTTCGGGGTCGCGGGGGGTGCTGGAGCCTCTCACCTGCACTCAGGTGGAAGGCGGGGTACACCCAACACAAGGCCTGGGCAATTATTTTGACTCGGGGGGCCAAATTTTGAGAAAAAATAAAGAATAGAGTAAAGAATGTGTGATTTACAATATTAACTATGAAGGATAAAACACTGAATATTGACAACATATGAACGTCACACCCCCTCTACATCCACATATTTTACCATCAAGCAAAACACAACAAAGAGTGAAATATGAACGTGAAGGGTAAAAAAACCCACCTGTGATATATCACTAAGCTTTAGAACTTTGTTGTAAAAATCTCCTTCCACGTCTGTCCCTGACACCCACATTTCACACTCTGTGGAAACACTCCACACCCACACTGCTTGGTGCCTCGTCTGAGCTCCTGTGACTTACATTACCATAGTAACTCATTACATGACCAGAGTAACTAATTAGATGAGCATAGTAACTAATTAGATTAGCATAGTAACTCATTAGATGACCATAGTAACTAATTAGATGAGCATAGTAACTAATTACATGAGCATAGTAACTAATTAGATGAGCATAGTAACTAATTAGATTAGCATAGTAACTAATTACATGAGCATAGTAACTAATTAGATGAGCATAGTAACTAGAATGTGATGCAGATTCCAAGCATGTAAAGACTTAGTATAGTTTGGGGGTCGGCAACCTGCGGCTCTAGAGCCGCATGAGGCTCTAGAGCCGCCCTAGGGACTCTCTGGAGATGTTTGAAAAATGTATGAAGAATGGAAAAGATGAGGGGAAAAAAACATATTTTTTTGTTTTAGTATGGTTTGTGTAGGAGGACAAACATGACACAAACCTCCCTAATTGTTATAAATCACACTGTTTATATTAAATATGCTTCACTGATTCGAGTATTTGGCGAGCGCCGTTTTGTCCTACTTATTTTGGCGGTCCTTGAACTCACCGTATAGTTTGTTTACATGTATAACTTTCTCCGACTTTCTAGGACGTGTTTTATGCCACTTCTTTTTCTGTCTCATTTTGTCCACCAAACTTTTAACGTTGTGTGTGAGTGCACAAAGGTGAGTTTTGTTGATGTTATTGACTTGTGTGGAGTGCTAATCAGACATATTTGGTCACTGAATGTGTGTGTGTGAATGGGTGAATGTGGAGAATAGTGTCAAAGCGCTTTGAGTTCCTTAAAAAAGGTAGAAAAGCGCTATACAAGTACGACCCATTTACCATTTACCATTTTACTGCATGACTGCAAGCTAATCGATGCTAACATGCTATTTAGGCTAGTGATATGTACATATTGCATCATTATGCCTCATGTGTAGCTATATTTGAGCTCATTTAGTTTCCTTTAAGTCCTCTTAATTCAATTTAAATCTCATGACACACTATCTGTATGTAATATGGCTTTTAATTTTTTGCAGCTCCAGACCGATTTGTTTTTGTATTTTTGGTCCAATATGTCTCTTTCAACATTTTGGGTTGCCGACCCCTGGTATAGTTGAAGACTTACGGTCATTATAAAACATGAGTGCACATCATAATATAAGTTGAAAGCTACACTTTACATCTTAAACATCTAAACAAATGTCCGGTGGGCCAGATTGAAAAGCTTAACGGGCCTTAATTTGCCCAGGTCTGCCCTGGACAAGTTGCCGCCTATACCCATAAATTGTATCTTACTGACTTTTATAAGTGCAGTTTCCATCTTGCACCTCAGTTTGAGCTCAATGTAGATTAAATGTCTAAAGTTGTTATTCACATGTTATGGTATTGGCTTTTGTTGGTGTGGTTTTAGTCTACTAGCTTAGTTTATGCTCAGTAGAGACATACAGTACGAGTAAAATGTCTCAATCAGCTTAATTGTTTAAAGAAGTGTGTGAGGTATATAAAATAAAATGCTATTTTACGGAATTTTGGACTTGTACAAAACCCCAAACCAGTGAAGTTGTCAGGTTGTGTAAATGGTAAATAAAAAGAGAATACAACAAATCCTTTTTAACTTATATTCAATTGCAAAGACAAGATACTTAAAGTTCGAACTGGAAAACATTTTTTGCCAATATTAGGGTGCAGGTGTGCCAGGCTGCCAATCAGGGACAGGTGAGGGAAATGAACGCTCAGGGAGACATGCAGGAAATAGAACCAAAATAAGAGCGCTGACAGGAAATAAACACAAACATAACCAAACTGTCAGTAACAAGCCTGATAATAAGTGTGTATAAATACTTTTTGGGCACATTCAACAATACCGTGATAACAATGGTGACAATAACTGTGATAGACAATTATTATATGGCTACATCCCTACCTGTAGACATCCTTTTTGGGGCCAAAACTATGAAGCAAGAGCCAATGTTGTCAGCATAAGGGGGCCCTTTAATACTGACAAACTAACACACTTTGAAACATGTAAAAAGACGACATGTGTGTTCTATTTAAATAAATAAAAAAGTTATTATGCTGGATTGCATACAAATAGAAGCAGTTGTACTTAATGTTGTGACCTGCAGTCTTATTTATTTCTTCTTCTCATGTTTTGACAGCAAGAGAAGTGAATTGTATCATTAATGGCTTGTGTTGTTTTGCACAGCATTATATTATATATATTATATTTATCGCAGCAGGAGTCGCTCCAATAATAGGGGGGAAAATATTTCATTATGACAAACTGAAATATATGCATGAAAGTAGTAATAATAAAAAGAATCCAATTCCCATTGTGGACAGCAAATGAGCAAATGTGTTGGACAAAGCCGTGTTTGATTGGACTGGATCAGCATCAGCACCGTCTGTGCGGTGTCTGAACACTGCAGGGACAGCGAGCCCGGCCAATCATTCTGGGATGCGGCTTGTCTGTGTGTGTGTGTGTGTGTGTGTGTGTGTGTGTGTGTGTGTGTGTGTACGTGTAGCTGAGAGTGTCTACTGTGTGGCCTGCAGTGTGTGTCTGTGTGTGTGTGTGTGTGTGTGTGTGTGTGTGTGTGTGTGTGTGTGTGTGTGTGTGTGTGTGTGTGTGTGTGTGTGTGTGTGTGTGTGTGTGTGTGTGTGTGTGTGTGTGTGTGTAGCTGAGAGTGTCTACTGTGTGGCCTGCATTGTCCCTTTCATCTGGCATTATGAGATATTTGGAGTGTGTTCTCCCTCAGCCTCGCTCACATTAGTGTGACAGGAGGCTCTGCTCGACACTTGTACACCGTTTGTTCTCTCTGCTCCACTGACTGACTCTGTGTGTGTGTGTGTGTGTGTGTGTGTGTGTGTGTGTGTGTGTGTGTGTGTGTGTGTGTGTGTGTGTGTGTGTGTGTGTGTGTGTGTGTGTGTGTGTGTGTGTGTGTGTGTGTGTGTGTGTGTGTGCAGACACACAGCTGACAGCACGTTTGTCAGCCTCCGTCACTCAAATAGGTGTCCAGTTAAGACAGCAGCCCAAAGCATATTTCAGCTGGACATCCCCTCAGCGACAGTACATGTGCCCCCCAACACACACACACACACACACACACACACACACACACACACACACACACTTGTATTTATTACCTTCTTGAGACCTCCGACAAATGCCCACCTCTTTAGGACCGCCCTTTGTAGATACATAAAGGTTTGTATTTACAACATTAATAATATATACATACTATGCAAATATAAAAAAAGGTACGCTGTCACTAAATGTTTTTGTTTGTTTGTAATTGGTTTTTAATCTTCATTATTTACTTCAAATTATTACAGTATGTCTCTATATAGTAGGGGTGTAACGGTACACAAAAATGTCGGTTCGGTACGTACCTCGGTTTAGAGGTCAGGGTTTGGTTCATTTTCGGTACAGTAAGAAAACAACAAAATATACATTTTTTGGTTATTTATTTATCAAATTTGTAAACAATGGCTTTATCCTTTTAACATTGGGAACACTATAATAATTCTGCCCACATTAATCAACATTAAACTGCCTCAAGTTGTTGCTCAGATTAAATAAAATGACAAAACTTTTCTTTTACATATAAAAAGTGCAACATTAAACAGTTTCAAGTCAACTCATCATGCTTCATTTATGACAGCATTTGGGAAGCCTGTAGTTGATTTTTATTATGTGAATGTTATATTGTTATCAACATGTGATAGCAGGGACCCTGCCATTCAAAACTAGGCTGCTACATTACTAATGATTCATGTAACTATAGCTGGAAAAATAGTACAATAGCAATAGAGACTATTCATCCCTGAACACCATGGAGTTCATGTCGGCTTAATGATGCACTTACATTATTATATCAACTATCAGAGACAGAAACTCTTCATTTAACATAATGTCCTTTTTTGCTGCTTCAACACAGCTCAACCAACACAGAAAAAGGTCAAGTGAAACTACAGACAGACAGGGCTTTGCTGTCCGTAACACACACACACACACACACACACACACACACACACACATACCGTAAAATGAGCTAACGTTATGCTAAAAGCGAATTAGCCTTCACCTCAAGCCAGGACTGCGAGTGAGCTGAGCTGCCTTTTATATTTCTAGAAGGTCAACGGGCTCATAGTGATGTTACTAGTAGTTGACTGGGAGGTGTTTATTATCATTTGGGGAGAGTCCGCTGCCTGATGCTTACCTGCTAAACGCTCACTACATGCGCTCTGAATACGCACTGCTGATTGGCTGTTACCGCTCTGTTTGTAACCAATCAGATGGTTGTGTGGGTGTGACAATGCTGGGTGCTGTGTAGAGGACTTACAGAGACAGGCAGAAGGAAGTGGAGGCGGCTACTTGATATGTCCGTGTGGAAACTCGTTCGGTACACCTCCGAACCGAACCGAAAGCCCCGTACCGAAACGGTTCAATACAAGTATTTTTCAGACTTATAGTCCGAAAAATACGGTAAGTAGAAATTCTCACAAAATATGCTGCGTAGAATGTGTTTTTGGTTGAGTATGGGGGTGTCACCTTAAAACCCCTTAAGCAGATTCCCATATAGCCAAGGTTTGCTTTTCAGTAATCATCTCTTCCCTTGCTTGTTTTGTCCTTGGTCTTTCATAGCGGCTCAACGAGGGGGCGTTCTGCACGAGTGCCATGCCAGAAAAAAAAAGCCTCGGAAGTGAGAGTCTGAGACTGCTGATGGATTTATGATAGGACCCCCGCCAGCAGAGAACAAAGCTTCTGCGGTGAGAATCTGGGCAAACAAGCAAGACGCACAATGGAGCGGCAAAACCCAGAAGAGATGTAATCAATACAAGTCATTTACACCCAAATGAAGACAGTCACGCACACACAAGTTTTTTTTCTTGCTGGACAAAAAAAACAGGAGCCAGTCAAGTGGCGTTATTGGCTGCATGAGTCCTGCCCAAGGGCACAATAGATGTTCCTGTGGCATTACAGAGTAATGGATGAGGGCAGTAATACAGTGGAGCTCCAAGAAAGGAGGAAGAGCATAATGGATGAAGGCAGTAATACAGTGGGGTGCTGCTGGAGCTCCAAGAAAGGAGGAAGAGCATAATGGATGAAGGCAGTAATGCAGTGAGGTGCTGCTGGAGCTCCAAGAAAGGAGGAAGAGTGTAATGGATGAAGGCAGTAATGCAGTGGGGTGCTGCTGGAGCTCCAAGAAAGGAGGAAGAGAGTAATGGATGAAGGCAGTAATGCAGTGGGGTGCTGCTGGAGCTCCAAGAAAGGAGGAAGAGAGTAATGGATGAAGGCAGTAATGCAGTGGGGTGCTGCTGGAGCTCCAAGAAAGGAGGAAGAGTGTAATGGATGAAGGCAGTAATACAGTGGGGTGCTGCTGGAGCTCCAAGAAAGGAGGAAGAGAGTAATGGATGAAGGCAGTAATACAGTGGGGTGCTGCTGGAGCTCCAAGAAAGGAGGAAGAGAGTAATGGATGAAGGCAGTAATGCAGTGAGGTGCTGCTGGAGCTCCAAGAAAGGAGGAAGAGTGTAATGGATGAAGGCAGTAATGCAGTGGGGTGCTGCTGGAGCTCCAAGAAAGGAGGAAGAGTGTAATGGATGAAGGCAGTAATGCAGTGGGGTGCTGCTGGAGCTCCAAGAAAGGAGGAAGAGTGTAATGGATGAAGGCAGTAATACAGTGGGGTGCTGCTGGAGCTCCAAGAAAGGAGGAAGAGAGTAATGGATGAAGGCAGTAATGCAGTGGGGTGCTGCTGGAGCTCCAAGAAAGGAGGAAGAGAGTAATGGATGAAGGCAGTAATGCAGTGAGGTGCTGCTGGAGCTCCAAGAAAGGAGGAAGAGTGTAATGGATGAAGGCAGTAATGCAGTGGGGTGCTGCTGGAGCTCCAAGAAAGGAGGAAGAGAGTAATGGATGAAGGCAGTAATGCAGTGGGGTGCTGCTGGAGCTCCAAGAAAGGAGGAAGAGAGTAATGGATGAAGGCAGTAATGCAGTGGGGTGCTGCTGGAGCTCCAAGAAAGGAGGAAGAGTGTAATGGATGAAGGCAGTAATGCAGTGGGGTGCTGCTGGAGCTCCAAGAAAGGAGGAAGAGTGTAATGGATGAAGGCAGTAATGCAGTGGGGTGCTGCTGGAGCTCCAAGAAAGGAGGAAGAGTGTAATGGATGAAGGCAGTAATGCAGTGGGGTGCTGCTGGAGCTCCAAGAAATAAAGAAAGAGAGTAATGGATGAAGGCAGTAATACACTTGTTATTAACGCCACATGCGGGTCACCAGCAGGAAGGAACAGGTGGCTTGTCAATTTTTAATGCCCAGTTGCACTTCCAAATAAACAAAATAATCATCCAAGAAAGGTTATTTTTGACCTACATTACACCTCAAGCGCTTTTTGCCAGAAAATGCTTCACACATGAAAGACGTCCTGAACATTTGCAAGCAAAGAATCTTGTGCTGGTGTCACATGAATATTATATTCAATGTTGCGGTGCTTTTATACCACATAACAATATGAAAGAAATGCTGAGTGTAGGCTAAAGTGCTAAACCACAGGACAGCAGAATCTCAACTGCCAAAAGCCCTCATTGTGCAAACTTCCATTTGGGAATCACAGACCTAGTGCAAATATGCTTTGAAGTAGCAAGCTCATCCTTCATGCACCTAGCAGGGGTGTCCAAAGTGCGGCCCGGGGGCCATTTGCAGCCCGCAGGTCATTTTTTAACGGCACATTTTAAAAATGCGATTGAAAAAAATAAAAAACATTAAAAGTGGTATTTAAAGAGCAAACAGGTGAAATGTAACAAGAAAATGTAGCAATGTTTACTGTAATCACACAAAGCTGCCATGCAGGCTGTTTCTTTCTTTAAAAAATAATAATGACTCAAAATCAATGTCATTATGAATTATTCACCTATTCAAGGCTCCAATTATGTCACATTAAATATTTTGACATATTTGTTGGGGAAAATGTTGCATATTTTGTGTTTGCCATGTTTATTTTTTTTAAAGAAGGGCCTAAAACAAACAAACAAAAACCATAAACAACAATAAAACTTATAATTGCCAGATAGATCTGAAGTTGATCTCGAGATTATTGCCTTAAAAGTGAACAGTAAAAAAAAAAAAAAAGTGCATTTATTTTGTAACACTTTAATGAGTAGGACCCTTTTGGATCCCTAATAATTTTAGTGTGATTAGTTTTTAAGTGTCATTGCTCAAAAAATAATAATGAATTAAAATCAATGGTGTTATTGACCTTTTTAAGGCTCCAATTATTATATAATCTCAAATATCCCACTTAAAAATTTTATTTGGTGAAAATATTGCATTATTTGTGTTTTTTTCATAAAAAAAAAAAGGTTTTCTTTGACAAAAAGAGCATACAATTTAAATCTTAAAAAAATGTTATATTGACAGACAGACCTAATATTGATCTAGAGATTTAAAAACTTCAATAATAACACAAATAATAATACTGAATAATGACACATTTTTTATATTTTTTGGACCAAAACCCTTTGGCGTCCCCGGGATCAAGCCTGAGTGGAAGCCTAAATGTATATTTTTTATACATATATTGTATTGGTTTTTCAAATAAAAAATATCAAAATGGCCCCCGCTAGCTTTGATTTTTCAATGTGCGGCCCTCAGTGGAACAAGTTTGGACACCCCTGCCCTAGTGGGTGTCCTGCAGCACAGCCATTGTGTGCCTGCTAGCACAGCCTGTTCAAGTTAAGGACTTTTGTCATTCCAAACTGCGGTGCACCACAGGGCTAGTGACTGGGCGAATGCAACTGACTTCAGCCCGTGGTTAATATTGTTTCTTATAGAAAAACTGGGCGAAATTTATATATTTTTCTATTTACCGTATTTTTCGGACTATTATGCACACTCAAAATCCTTTTTTTTCCTCAAAACTCGACACTGCGCCTTATAACCCGGTGCGCCTAATGTACGGAACAATTTTAGTTGTGCTTACCGACCTTGAAGCTATTTTATTTGGTACATGGTGTAACGTAAGTGTGACCAGTAGATGGCAGTCACACATAAGAGATACGTGTAGATTGCAATATGATGGCAGTCACATGAGAGATACATGTAGACTGCAATATGACTCAAGTAAACAGCAACATTGTATATGTTCCCTTGAAAATATAGAACATTACACACGGCGCTCAAAAATCTATCAGAATGTTTTAGTAGGACTTTGGTAAGCTATGAAGCCACACCGCTTGATGGATTGTACTGTGCTTCAACATAGGAGTATTATTATGGTGTGTGTATAAGGTAAGACATTATCTGCTGTTTTGTTTCGCAATAATATGCAAAAGCAACTTTTCTTACCTTCTAGTACCTGCTGATCTGTATTTGGGATCTGCATAAATCCTTAAAAATTGCGCGAGTCCGCCTTTGTAGTCCGTGCCGACTCTATCTTCTTGTTATGTGACATTCATCCTCCGCTGTTGCCATTTCTAATATAAGGTAGTGTAAAGTTCTTACTTATATCTGTCAGTAAACTCACCATGAAAGCACTAAAACATACCGGTGTAGTGACTTTACATTATTCACCCAAGGAACTTTAGTTATTAGAGAGTTCCGGTTGGACGGTTTTTCACGGGACACATTTCCGGTGTTGTTGTTTCCGGATGAGGAGATGCTGTTCGGTTATTGATTGAAGTAAAGTGTGAATGTCATTAAAACAGTTAGCGCCATCTTTTGACACTTCTTCCACTCCCGTCCTTGCACGCTACACCGCTACAACAAAGATGACGGGGAGAAGACGCTGTCAGTGTTCCTGCACATTTCATAGTAACTTGTTGATAGGCATACTTTAACTGGACTCTATTAGCTAATTTAAAAAACCAGCAATCTAATTAAATGGTTGAAAATGAAGATGTATTTCCTTCAGGCAACTAATGCAAAATGGAACACATTCAGTGCTGCCCGGGCTAAATAAGCAGAATTGTATTTGATTACAAAAAAAATGCACACTTTTTTATTCATCTAAAACTATTTTTATACCTTTTTAATTCAACTTGAATATAATTGTATGTATTTTTTGCCCTAAAACTAATTAATCTGAGAGAAATTGTTCTATAATACAATTTTGTTTCATTTATTATTATTTTTTACAAATTTAACGATTAAGTATGATTATAAATGTGTCAAATGTTACTTTATAGAGATATAGAGATTAGCTGATACACATAGGATATGTATGAATTAAAATAATACATAATTATTATTATTATATCATTATTCATGCATTTCCTGCAACTTGGAGTTAAGTCACCCGCTGTCATTAACACCTCGTGATGCCGCTGTTTCTAACTTTAATTGAGGGTCTTTGAACGCACTACAGTTATGTGCAACTAGATGCAAAAGTGAAACTTGTACATAACTGCTGCCACATATTTATTTGTATTTTAAATATTTATTCTAACAGTCTTATCACCTCATCCTTGTTCCAGAGTGTTGGTGCTTTGAGTCGATGCTTAAAAAGTGAGCTTTGATGACGCTATGACGTCTGTGTCGAGTCAAACGTTTCAAGCCAGGGTTTTTTTGTAATGATTGCATATTTTGGTTAAGACCGCTGGTCTTAGACATTCATTTGAGTCAAGCAATCTTATATTTGAACTTTCACGGGTGTATTAGTTTATGTAAACATTTGTGACATCATTTTTTACAACTTCTACATCTCCAACAGCTAGGTCGGGGGTCTAGCGCTGCATGCGGCTCTTTAACTAGTCACCGCCACAGTGGCTCACGGGAGCTTTTTCAAAAATGTCTGAAAATAGAAATGGTTTGTGTAGGAGGACAACATGACACAAACCTTCCTAATTGTTAGAAATGTGGTACTGTTTATATTTAACATGATTCACTGATGAGAGGATTTGGCGAGCGACATTTTGTCCTACTAATTTCGCCGGTCCTTGAACTCACCGTAGCTTGTTTACATGTACAACTTTCTCCGGACGGGTTTTATTCCGCACCTTTTTTGTCTCATTTTGTCCACCAACGTTTGATACTGTGTGTGAATGCACAAAGGTGAGCTTTGTTGATGTTATTGACTTGTTGGAGTGCTAATCAGACATATTTGGTCAGTGCATGACTGCAAGCTAATTGATGCTAACATGCTATATAGGCTAGCTGTATGTACATATAACATCATCATGCCTCATTTGTAGCTATATTTGAACTCATTTAATATCCTTTACTTATGTCTTCTGTGTATGATAAAGCTGTTCAGATGTACTTCCTGGTGGACGACAAGGAAGATGAATCTGAAGACAAGGATTGAGTACCAGAATGGTGTTTCTGATTTATTTCCAGAAATGTCATAATTATGAGGGGGAAAAAATGATGTTCAATTCTGAGTGTAAACATAACTTGGTCCTAGAGAAATTAACCATTAACTGAAAATTGCAAGAAGAAGTTATTGGGGATAAGAAGTTTATGGAGAAGTTATTTGATAAACAGGAGGGAAATGTCAGAAAAATGGTATTTAAATTATCAAAAAACTTTCCGTTTGTGAGTTTCCAATGAACAGACAAGAAGCTGTCTCTGCGGCACCAAGCCAAATGCTTGGAAGATTCCGCTGTGTACGATGGAATCAGACGGGAGGGGTCATCCATTGTCCTCCAAAACCTGCCAAAGCTGAATCCACGACAAGCCCAAGCCCGATGGATCTTCTTCTTTTGTCTTCTAATGTGACCGAAAACAAGGACTGTTTACATACTACCCATTCCTGTTGAGACAGGTGTTGTTGCGTAAACATTGAACATCTAAATAAAAGAGAAGACGAAAACCTGGCCACTGTACAGAAAGTACAGTGGCCATGTCTCTCCTCAATATTGAGTCCAAATTTAATTCTGTCTCTGTTTGATTCCTTGTCTTTTGTCTTGTTTAATAGATGTCATCAGTGTTTGAACCTAACAGTGTATATCATTTATACTTGCATGTCTCATGAGACATTATCTGTAGGTTATATTGTCTGCATTTCTCATAGTTGTTTGTGTGCCATGTTGTTCCAGACCACAGCAAACGTTACCCAGCTCGCATAGATTGTATTAAATCCATTAGAAGACAACGTTACTTTTAACTTGGACACACACATCTATACCTTTGGCCATTCTAAGGCAGTCATTTCCAGGAGTCATCTCACCCTCTGACAAGCCTCCGTTTTACTAATGTTTTCCAATGTTGTAAAAATGTGTAGAATAAATATTACATTTCAACATTTCTGTCAACTTTAGGTCAGCCTGCGACACAGAGTCATTTTGATAGTACTGTAGGCTATTATAGCTAATATAGACACTTAATGTCTTGCCTTCATTATAACATTTTTATAAGCCTTTGAAATTTTTGTGGCTCCAGACAGATTTTTTTGTTGATGTATATTTGGTCCCATCTCCTGAAGGAATCAATAAAGTACTATCTATCTATCCCAGTGTTTCCCACACATTCATTTATTAGTGACGGCCCGCCACAAAAGAATTACGTCCGCCACAAATAGATTTTTTTTTTTTTTTTTTTTTTTTTGTCCTGTCCAGCTTCTCAGGCAAATCATATAGTTGATGTAGATGCCCATATCGGCTGTTCAGATTTACTTTACAAAAGAGAAGTGTAGGATACTTCTCTTGTTGCCTTATTTGTATTTGACCACTACTGTTTTCTGTTTATTTGTTACTGACTGTGGCAGGACACCTCTGCCTCTGTTTCACTTTATGTTGCTGGTAAATAATATGCTTGTAGTAGTAGGCTAAAGTTAAATTATTTAGTATGCACTAATTAAAGGGGCAGAGACATTTTAGCTTTTATATTTATAAGATATATTTTTTGTGAGAACCACAATTAATAAATATATTTCAGTGAATACCTTATTGTTCAAATCTGTATATAAATATGTACATAAAGTGTTGTAATTATATTGTAAAATGGATGGATGGACGTTTAAAACAAAACTGTTATTAATTAGTAAGTATACATTTTTTGAGCCTTTTTAGAGCAAATCATATCATTGTAGTAAATTATGCAAATTACTCGATGATGTCATGGTGACCACGCCCATAGCCACGCCCCCACCGCCACAGGTATCTTGGCAGTTTATGGGAAACACTGTATCCATCTATCTTTGAACATTTTGGGTTGCCGACCCATGAGCTAGGTGATGGGGGGCTTGGCTAGGAATCAACTCCACGCCCTAAAGCAGCAGCGTATCAGCTCTGTATTCATTATATGAAATCCACAAGAGTGGGCCACAATGTAGCGAGCGGAGGTGGCCTTTAAGACGGTTTAGTGTCAAACAGATGCTAAGAGCGTCACCAGCTGAGCTCCAAGAGGTCATGCATGGTAGCCGAGGAGCAGGCGATGAGCCGAGAGCAAAAGACAACAAAAACAAACAAAAAAAGACCATGACCCTGTCAAGCAAACAATCTGCTCAGCGCCGGCTAATAGATCTCAGACGGGCAGCACCTGAGGTCTGCGGGATGCGCCTCAGCTCCGTCGCGGTACGCCGCCACCAGCCTCTGGAAGCTAATTAGCCTGGCTGGGGCAGGATGTTCAACAGATGGTTGGGGGCGCACAAATGAGTAGAATTTGCCAGAGCGTTTCCCTGAATGCTCTCAGTGAGACTTTGGCTCCTCGTCGTGGACTAAGGTAGAAATCAACAAACTGGAATGTGGAGCTAATTAGCTGTCAATGACTGAGGAGCAGCCTCACTTGCAACACTCCTGACTACCATTCATGTCAATGACTGAGGAGCAGCCTCACTTGCAACACTCCTGACTACCATTCATGTCAATGACTGAGGAGCAACCTCACTTGCAACACTCCTGACTACCATTCATGTCAATGACTGAGGAGCAACCTCACTTGCAACACTCCTGACTACCATTCATGTCAATGACTGAGGAGCAACCTCACTTGCAACACTCCTGACTACCATTCATGTCAATGACTGAGGAGCAACCTCACTTGCAACACTCCTGACTACCATTCATGTCAATGACTGAGGAGCAGCCTCACTTGCAACACTCCTGACTACCATTCATGTCAATGACTGAGGAGCAGCCTCACTTGCAACACTCCTGACTACCATTCATGTCAATGACTGAGGAGCAGCCTCACTTGCAACACTCCTGACTACCATTCATGTCAATGACTGAGGAGCAGCCTCACTTGCAACACTCCTGACTACCATTCATGTCAATGACTGAGGAGCAGCCTCACTTGCAACACTCCTGACTACCATTCATGTCAATGACTGAGGAGCAGCCTCACTTGCAACACTCCTGACTACCATTCATGTCAATGACTGAGGAGCAGCCTCACTTGCAACACTCCTGACTACCATTCATGTCAATGACTGAGGAGCAGCCTCACTTGCAACACTCCTGACTACCATTCATGTCAATGACTGAGGAGCAGCCTCACTTGCAACACTCCTGACTACCATTCATGTCAATGACTGAGGAGCAGCCTCACTTGCAACACTCCTGACTACCATTCATGTCAATGACTGAGGAGCAGCCTCACTTGCAACACTCCTGACTACCATTCATGTCAATGACTGAGGAGCAGCCTCACTTGCAACACTCCTGACTACCATTCATGTCAATGACTGAGGAGCAGCCTCACTTGCAACACTCCTGACTACCATTCATGTCAATGACTGAGGAGCAGCCTCACTTGCAACACTCCTGACTACCATTCATGTCAATGACTGAGGAGCAGCCTCACTTGCAACACTCCTGACTACCATTCATGTCAATGACTGAGGAGCAGCCTCACTTGCAACACTCCTGACTACCATTCATGTCAATGACTGAGGAGCAGCCTCACTTGCAACACTCCTAACTACCATTCATGTCAATGACTGAGGAGCAGCCTCACTTGCAACACTCCTGACTACCATTCATGTCAATGACTGAGGAGCAGCCTCACTTGCAACACTCCTGACTACCATTCATGTCAATGACTGAGGAGCAACCTCACTTGCAACACTCCTGACTACCATTCACCTTTTCACCTTATAAGCCGCTTAATGCACCCCCACCATGATCCCGGTAAGCGCCTCCAAGCCAATACCTTTTTTTATTTTTATTTTGGGGGGGGGGGTCTAAACGACATATACTCTACGGGTGCACAAAACAGGTAACCATGGCAACAGAAGTGCGAGAAGATTCAGTCATTCATGTTCTTCTTTTGGAAGTTCCCGCGGCGGGTCGGCCACGGGACCCGATGACTGATGCACCGTATTAGCATACTCTGACATTATTAGCATACTCTGACAAGAGAGCGGACAAGCCTGACGCACATAAGACGCCTCAGGCGGGAAGAGGAGGAAGACTCTGGAGGCGGGAGACGCTGCCATTTTGTAAGACACGGAAAAGAGTCAAGATTAGTTTGAAGAACAACAAAGCCTGGACTTTTGCCAGGTGTCCATCAACAACTGAGCTCTCCTGTTTGCCACTCAGTGATTTCAGCAGCTGATTGACACCCGTCAACCTTACAGCGCTAATCCACACAAAGTGGTCTTCCATCTGAGAGCGTTTACCTTCTCGAGGTAGCCACACAAAATCCTAACCTTGCAAGGACAACTTTGTCGAGAGTTGGTCCAGCGGAAGTTAGCATAATACCCAGGGCATAAAGCGCACCCACCTATAAGCCGCACCCACCTCCTAAATGGAGAAATTATATTTTGTACATCAGTTGGCTGCAGAAGTTTAGGAGCCGCAAGTCTACACATTAAAACTTGAAATATTTACCCTCTTTCACAGGGCCGGCCCATGGCATAGGCCGTATAGGCAAATGCTAAGGGCGCCGTCCATCAGGGGGCGCCACGCCAGTGCCACAAATGTTGGAGGAAAAAAAAAAGAAAAAAAAAAAAAAGTTGGTACTATTATTTTTAAATACATAAAATAATCCCACGTTAATTAAAATGCAAAGTAAAGCCTATTTAATAGAAATATTATTTGTTACAACATTACGCCCCCCCTCCCCCGGCACGGTGCGGCCCCTCCCTTCCCGTATCATGACTCTTTTTGGACGTCACCACATAAAAAAATCAACACAAGATGTCAAAACGGCCAAAACTGTCAGGTGCCCAGGGAAGAAAAAAGAGAAAAGAAGAGGAGAAAGGAGAAAAAGACAGAGGTAGCAGGTAGGTAACGTTAGCCTACATGAAATTATTTGTCTGTTACAGAATGTGATAGTAACCTGGCTTTTTAGCATTAAGCTAATGTTACATGATTCGGCAATTGCTAATCAATAAATAGCTAGTTCTGTTTTAACGTCGGGTTAATATTGTGGAGGGGGCTAAATTGTTATGGAAAATAATAATGTAACGTTAGGTAATTACAGTACTCCCTGGTGTACAGTAATGTGTAAGTCATTCTAGTTAATGCAATATTAAAAAGCACAAATAGAGAACTTTAGGATCCCCTTTTTTTGTAATATAGTTGTTAAAGTCATACTGGTTTGATATCTTGTTTTGTGCAGTGCCTTATTTATATTGTACTTTTAATTTATTTTATGCAACTTGTTGACACGTTTTATTTTGTGTTTATGTATGTAAAAAATATTGTATTTCATATATTCATTTTTTGTATTCATTTATTTATCCATATTTTTTTTTATCTTGTTAACTATTCTGATTGTTAATTTGCTTTCTTTAAGTAAAAAAAAAGGTCAAAGACAAAGCTATTCGGTTTCTTGTGAGTATATACACTTCACTGCCGATGTGGGGGGGCGCCACCAAAAATCTTGCCTAGGGCGCCAGATTGGTTAGGGCCGGGCCTGCTCTTTCACAAACTTACCAAAAGACAGCGTCTGTAACACAGCATACATTCGGGTGGTCTTCCTCTGGGCAATTATTTGGACTTGGGGGCCAAAGTTAGAGCAAAAAAATGTGTCTGGGGGCCGGTACATCTGATTTTTAGGAACACTAAAACAAAACCTCACAATAATGTCTGATTGAAAGCTAAAAACGTAATGACAGACCGCCTTAAAAAAGTGAATTTGACATTTTTTTACTGAATGAGACACCCAGAATGTACATGAAAATAAAGAACGTGCTATGACCGATAAAACACTGAATATTGACAAGATATGAACGTCACACGTGGAATTAAATGATGGATGCAAAGAAATCAAAACAAAGCAGCAATATGATTCAGTTTAAGAGACTGTTCAAACTACAAGTGTTCACAAAGTACACACAACAAGAATTATGATGAACATCTTCAACCCTTTTTTTTCTTTTGAGATAAAGATTATTTATGTATTTATTATTTGTTTATTTACTATTGTATATTATTTATTTATTCACTGTTCTGTTACAGCGAACAAGGAAATGGGATAAAATTGCTATGAAATGAAAAGGGGTAGGATTAAATAAGATCTGCTTCTTCCTACTCCTTTTCAGACGTGCTGTAATGAAACAAGTGTAAATATGTGATGCCTTACATTGTATCGTATGTGTCATGTCTGTGTGATCATGTTTTGTTTTAGTCATGTTCGGTTTTGTTTTGGGACTTTTTGTGCACTTTTGTTTGTCACCATAGCAACCATTAGTTTCACCTGGTTCACACTGTCACGTCACGCACCTGTTTCACATTTTGAGTCACGCACCTGTTTTCACTAATCATGTCACTATTATTTAAAGCGGTTGTTGCCAGGAAGTCTCCCTGGCGACGTCCCACTCCTGCCACTCTGTTTCATGCTCAGTTCACGCTGCTTGCTTCATAGCTTCCACGCCAAGCAAGTTTTTGTTTATTAATGCCACACTTGGTGTTTTTGTTTCTTGTTCATAGTTTCTGCCTTTGTGCAAGTTTTGTGTTTATAGCCAAGTTTTGTACTTCCGCCCTTGTGCGCGCTTTTTGTTTATTCCTTTTTATTGTCATTATATTAAATCATGTACCCGCCTCCAAGCCACGTCCGGTCCAAATCATTTGCACCTCGGGAGAACAAACCACGCCATAGACCAAGTCTTGACAGTACGCATGTTCCCAATGAACTGAAACTGAACTTAACGTCACACCCCCTCTTGATCGACATTTTAAAATCAAGCGAAACGCAACAAAAATACAACAAAAAGTGAAATATGAACGCGAAGGGTAAACAACTCCACCTACAATCTGATACATCACTCGCAAATATGTCAAATGTCCGCAACTTCTGAGCACTATTTTGGCCAAACAGCGTCACTTTTGCCAATCAAATTTGTCAAAAGTGCACGACAACAGTCTAATGATCTAATCTTGTGTGGACAAATGTGTACAATATAGCAACTCTTTATTGCTCAAACAACACAATTGTACTTCCTTCCTGTTCCTATTTTATTTGGTACATGGTGTAATGATAAGTGTGACCAGTAGATGTTGATGTTGAAAATTGTATATGTTCCATTGAGAATATAGAACATTACACACACTTCTTAAAAATCTATCAAAATGTTTTAGTAGGACTTTGGTAAGCTATGAAGCCACACCGCGGTGAGGGAAGTCTTGTCTTGGTTTTTTCTGTCTTGTGATTTGCATGTTTTATTTTGAAAAGCAACTCCTTTTGTTTCAGATCACGGGTCCTTCCTCTTGTGTCACCAGTCTGACGTCATCCCTGACCCTTGATTGTTTCCACCTGTTTCCCATTACCCTCATGTTCCATATAAGCCCATCCCTCCCCTTGTTCTGTGCCGGATTGTCTCGAGCTTTCGTGCCTGTCTTGCATCCACGTTCATGTTTATGCCTTGCCTCGTCCCACGACTACGTCCGTGTATCTAGTATTGTTCAAGCTGTAATTTTGAGTTCACTTTTTTCTCCCTCAGAGCGACTTTTGTTATCTAGCCTTTTTTCAACCGCAGTGGTGAGTTATAATTTTTTCCTAACTGATCTTCCTTCCTCAAAGTTTTTGAGTGTTTTTTTGTTTATATTTATTAGAATAAGATTTAGTGTAGTAAGTGATGGAACGAGATATTTTCCATATATCCATATTTAAGTGTTACTTCTTTCTAAACTCCTATAGTCATATAAATAATAGCTAGTATTCTTCCTCTTTTGAGTCTCATAGTAAGGTGTTGGCCTTCTAGATTGGAATGTGTCAGAGTAGAGATAACTCGGAGTAGTCTAAACAAAGCGAGTGAGGGCGAGGGACAGACGGAAGATCACGGGACCTCCGGGAGACTGAGCTAGACCGATCTGGACCGGGCTAGGGAACGCTTGGGTGCTGGATTGGTCTCATTATTGCCAAAGCTTTGACAATAATGAGACCAATCCAGCACCCAAGCGTTCCCTAGCCCGGTCCAGATCGGTCTAGCTCAGTCTCCCGGAGGTCCCGTGATGGAACGAGATATTTTCCATATATCCATATTTAAGTGTTACTTCTTTCTAAACTCCTATAGTCCTTATTTTCTTCCTCCTGTTGGAGTGCTTTTTGTTAAAAGTTTTTATAGCAGATCCGGTGCTAATTATAATTCGTCTTATTTTTTGTAATTCCTCCTTTTGGAGTGATTTTCGGTTTTTCCCTTTTTTGGAAACGTTTTTCGCTATCTGTTTTTGTACCTCATAGTGATTTAATATTCTCTGCTCTGGAGGTTAGAGTTTTTCAAAATAAAAGCTTTATTTAGAACCCCCATCTCTGCATCTGAGTCCCTCCCTTTGTCCAAGCCTGACAATGGATTGTACTGTGCTTCAACATAGGAGTATTATTATACTGTGTGTTTAAGGTAAGACATATTATCTGATGTTTTGTTTCACAATATTATGCAAAAGCAACTTTTTTTTATCTGTATTTGGGATCTGCATAAATCCTGAAAAATTGCGCGCTTCCACCTTTGTAGTCCGTGCCGACACCGTAGTCGATAAGCTTCCTCTTTTCCTCTATCTTCTTGTTATGTGACATTCATCCTCCACTGTTGCCATTTCTAATATAAAGTAGTGTAAAGTTCTTACTTATATCTGTCAGTAAACTCACCATGAAAGCACTAAAACATACCGGTGTAGTGACTTTACATTATTCACCCAAGGAACTTTACTTTTTTGATTGATTGGTTGAGACTTTTATTAGTAGGTTGCACAGTACAGTACATATTCCGTACAATTGACCACTAAATGGTAACACCCCAATAAGTTTTTCAACTTGTTTAAGTCGGGGTCCATTTAAATTGATTCATGATACAGATATATACTATCATATATACTATCATCATAATACAGTCATCACACAAGATAATCACATTGAAATATTTACATTAATTACAATCAGGGGTGTGGGGGGGGGGAGGATATGGACATCAAGTAGTGGACATAGAGAGAGAGAGAGAGAGAGAGAGAGAGAGAGAGAGAGAGAGAGAGAGAGAGAGAGAGAGAGAGAGAGAGAGAGAGATCAGAAGGCATAAGAAAAAGTATCTACATTTGATTGTTTACATTTGATTATTAGCAATCCGGGGAGGGTGTTAGTTTAGGGTTGTAGCTGCCTGGAGGTGAACTTTTATTGCGGTTTTGAAGGAGGATAGAGATGCCTTTTCTTTTATACCTGTTGGGAGTGCATTCCACATTGATGTGGCATAGGAGCAGAATGAGTTAAGACCTTTGTTAGTTCGGAATCTGGGTTTAACGTGGTTAGTGGAGCTCCCCCTGGTGTTGTGGTTATGGCGGTCATTTACGCTAAGGAAGTAGTTTGACATGTACTTCGGTATCAAGGCAAGGCAAGGCAAGGCAACTTTATTTGTATAGCGCTTTTCATACACAAGGCAGACTCAAAGTGCTTCACAGACAACAAAGTGAAATGAAAGAAAATAAAAGCAAAATTAAAATGCAGACAATAAAAATAAAAACAGTGCAGACGTTAAAAGTTAAAAGATTAAAAGATTTAGCTGAAAGCTAAGGTGAACATAAAAGTCTTCAGTCTAGTTTTAAAAGTAGTGAGAGTTGGGGAGAGTCTGACATCTTCAGGAAGTTTATTCCAGCTATGTGTTGCATAGTGACTGAATGATGATCTCCCTTGATTTGAGTTTACTCTTGGAACCGCTAACAGATTGGTCTCAGAAGATCTTAGTGATCTAGAGGGCGTATATAGTGGGAGCATATCAGTGATATACTTGGGCCCTAGACCATGTAGTGATTTATATGTGAGCAGGAGGATTTTGAAATCTATTCTCTGATGTACAGGGAGCCAATGTAAGGATTTAAGAATTGGTGTAATGTGCTCACATTTTTTGGTCTTTGTTAGAACTCTAGCAGCAGCGTTCTGAACAAGCTGTAGCTGCCTGACAGTTTTTTTGGGAAGACCTGCAAGGAGACCATTACAATAGTCTAGCCTACTGGTAATAAAGGCATGTACAAGTTTTTCTAAGTCTTGAGCTGACATGAGCCCTCTAAGTCTTTTTACATTTTTGAGGTGATAGTAGGCCGATTTTGTTACTGATTTGATGTGACTGTCGAAATGTAAATCAGAATCTAAAATAACCCCAAGATTTCTGGCTTTATTTGAGGTTTTCAGGGACAGTGATTGAAGGTGTTGGATGACTTTAAACCTTTCTTTTTTAGCACCAAAAACAATTATCTCAGTTTTATCTTCATTTAGTTGTAGGAAATTTTGGCACATCCAGTGTTTGACTTGCTCAATGCACTGGCACAGAAGATCTATGGGGCGATAGTCATTTGGTGATAGCGCTACATAGATTTGGGTGTCATCGGCATAGCAATGATGGTCAATGTTATTATTTTGCATGATTTGTCCTAGTGGGAGCATATAGATGTTAAATAAAGTCGGCCCCAAGATTGAACCTTGGGGGACTCCACACGTTACGTTGGTTGGTTCTGATACAAAGTCACCAATGGAAACAAAATAGTTCCTATCTTGTAGATATGACTTGAACCAGCTTAAAACTGTGCCTGAGATCCCCACCCAGTTTTCCAACCTGTCCAAAAGTATTGAGTGGTCGACAGTGTCAAATGCAGCACTGAGGTCCAAAAGCATTAATACTGAAGTTTTGCCAGAGTCTGTGTTTAGACGGATGTCATTTATAACTTTAAGAAGGGCCGTCTCTGTGCTATGAAGAGGTCGAAATCCTGACTGGAAGTTGTTGTGGCAGCCAGTAGAAGCCAAGAAGTGATTTAGTTGTTGGAGGACAACTTTCTCAATTATTTTACTTATGAATGGTAGATTTGAAATTGGTCTGTAGTTGTTGATAACAGAGGCATCTAGGCTCTGCTTTTTTAGAAGAGGTTTAATGACTGCAGTTTTGAAAGCCTTCGGGAAATTGCCCGATTTAATAGAATTATTAACTATTTGCAAGATGTCTGTTGATAGGCAGTCAAAAACATTCTTAAAGAAGTTGGTAGGTAAAACATCAAGGCAGCAGGTGGATGACTTTAGAGCTGTCACCGTTTCCACTAGAGTTTTAGAGTCTATGGCATTAAAGCTTGCCATCATTGCTGTGTTACTTTTGCCTAAATGGGGTGGTGATCCAACTTTTTTACTTGAGATATTGATGGTGCGTCTGATGCCTTCAATTTTATCAGTATAAAAGAATGCAAAGTCATTGCATTTCTGCGTGGAATGGAGTTCGGCTGGTATTTGTGTTGGGGGTTTAGTCAGTCTGTCAACGATTGTGAATAGGGTTTTGGCCTTATTTGTGTTGCTGTTTATGATATTGGAGAAGAATGTTTCTCTAGCACTTTTTAAGACTAAATTGTAGGCCTGGAGGCTCTCTTTATAGATGTCATGGTGAATATGAAGTTTTGTATTCCGCCAGATTCGTTCAGCCTTCCTGCACTCTCTTCTCTGGGCTGTTACAGCAGCAGATTTTCTCCAGGGTGCCTTTTGCTTGCCAGAAATCGTTTTAACTGTAACAGGTGCAATGATATCTATGATATTCACAATTTTGGAATTAAAGTTGCTTACAAGATCATCAGCATGACATGGGTTTAGAGGTGGTAGTGAGGAGATGGCGTTTTTATCAGGGAGGTGTAGCGGATTTTATAGACTAGGCTCAGTGCAAGTTGTTTAACTCTGTCCTCCACCTTGAGCCAGCCCACTTTACAGAAGTGGGTAGGAGTGAGGTGGGATCTGGGGTGGAGGTCTAGAAGTAACCTGACTAGCTTGTTCTGAGATGTTTGGAGTTTAGATTTGAGGGTTTTGGAGGTGCTAGGGTACCAGGAGGTGCATGCGTAATGGAAAAAGGGTTGAACGAGAGTTCCCGCCAGAATCCTCATGGTGCTTTTGTTGACCAGAGAGGAAATTCTGTAGAGAAATCTCGTCCGTTGGTTAACCTTTTTGATTACCTTGGTTGCCATTTTATCACAGGAAAGGTTACTTATTAGAGAGTTCCTGTCACGGGACACATTTCGGGTGTTGTTGTTGCACTAGTGAGCCACGGATGAGGAGATGCTGCTCCGTTATTGATTGAAGTAAAGTGTGAATGTCATTAAAACAGTTAGCGCCATCTTTTGACACTTCTTCCACTCCCGTCCTTGCACGCTACACCGCTACAACAAAGATGACGCTGTCCAAGTGGAGGCACGTAAATAAGAGCGCCCACAAAACGGCGCATCCTGAAGAGACTGTCAGAAAGCGACTTAAAGATGGTCATCTATGCAACATTTGGACCAAACAACCACAAGGAAGTATTTTCCGTTTAGAAAAAAAAACAATCATATGACTCCTTTATTGCGCCTTATAATCTGGTGCGACTTCGGTATGAAAATAGACCCGCTCATCGGCAGTGCGCCTGGAAAATACGGTAATAAAAGAGAATAAGAAATGAGTATAAATATTGTGTCCAAATCACTCAATACATGTGATTGGTATCGGGCAATCTCACACACGAATGATCGGTATCGGCATCATAAAACCCCGACTGGAAAGAAAATGGTGCTGCAAGTGTCATATCCCCCCCCCCCCCGTCCTCCTGTCTGCCGCCATATCTCCAACATGACGCCGTGTTCCCTGAAAGCTGCACGCCATCAGAGAAGACTTGCACATCCTGCTGGCCTGGAGCCAAGCAGATGCACAAAGCTCCCACTAAAGCGTGGCGATGAGGCATGCGCTCGGCTCACAGCGATATTTGGAAGAGGCAGAGTGAGACTCTCGTTCTGATATGTGCTGTTGGGGGGGTACAAAAACAACCAATGAACTCGCAAACACCACGGAAATCCCTCGGGCCTCCCACCGATACGGGGGGGTGGGGGGGAGACAAAGCAAGGCCCGTTGTGGTTCCATGGAGCTGCGGGTCAGACGCTAACCTGAGCAGCCCACTCATATAAACACACACATCATCTCCATTCCTACAGCACAAACTCCCACACAAACACAAGCGCTTTAGAGCGCTTGTAGGAATCAAATGATCACTCTCTCTCTTACTCTGCCCTCTCCCGCTTTGCCGCCCACAGGAGGAGGACAGGCAGCAGTCATCACGCTGGACCGCCACCTGCAGGACTCCCACAGGAACCAGTCTTTCCTCCAGCAGCCCTTCCCTCAAGAGCAGGCCTGGGCAATTATTTGGACTCAGGGGGGCCACATTTAGAAAAAACAATGTGTCTGTGGGCTGATACATCCATCTATCTCTGTACTGCATACACAGGGCTCGCATTTAAAGGCCTACTGAAAGCCACTACTAGCGACCACGCAGTCTGATAGTTTATACATCAATGATGACATCTTAACATTGCAACACATGCCAATACGGCCGGGTTAATTTATAAAGTGACATTTTAAAATTCCCGCCACACTTCCGGTTGAAAATCTCCTTTGGATATGATTTATGCGCGTGACGTCATAAAATGCACGGAAGTGTTTGGACCCTACTGGACACAATACACAAAGCTCTGTTTTCTTCCACAAAATTCCACAGTATTCTGGACATCTGTGTTGGGGAATCTTTTGCAATTTGTTTAATGAACAATGGAGGCTGCAAAGAAGAACGTTGTAGGTGGGATCCATCTGTGTCTTAGCGGCTAAGTACAATACTTACAGCAACACAACAAGGACTACTTACTACGCCTAGCCGATGCTTGCCGCCAAACCCACGGATGAAGTCCTTCGTCGCGCCGTCGATCGCTGGAACGCAGGTGAGCACGGCTGTTGATGGGAAGATGAGGGCTGGCTGGCGTAGGTGGAGCGCTAATGTTTTTATCATAGTTCTGTGAGTTCCGGTTGCTAAGTTGCTAAATTAGCCTTAGCGTCGTTAGCAACAGCATAGTTAAGCCTTACCAGGCTTTTTAACCGTGTAGTTACATGTACATGGTTTAATAGTATTCTTGATCTTCTGTCTATCCTTCCAGTCAGGGGTTTATTTATTTTGTTTCTATCTTCATTTGAGAACGATGCTATCACGTTAGCTCAGTAGCTAAGTGTGTCACCGATGTATTGTCTTGGAGATAAAAGTCACTTTAAATGTCCATTTCGCGTTCTCGACTCTCATTTTCAAGAGGATATAGTATCCCAGGTGGTTTAAAATACAAATCCGTGATCCACAATAGAAAAAGGAGAAAGTACATAGTTCTGTGAGTTCCGGTTGCTAAGTTGCTAAATTAGCCTTAGCGTCGTTAGCAACAGCATTGTTAAGCCTTACCAGGCTGAGAATTTCTAACCGTGTAGTTACATGTCCATGGTTTAATAGTATTCTTGATCTTCTGTCTATCCTTCCAGTCAGGGGTTTATTTCTTTTGTTTCTATCTTCATTTGAGAACGATGCTACCACGTTAGCTCAGTAGCTAAGTGTGTCACCGATGTATTGTCGTGGAGATAAAAGTCACTTTGAATGTCCATTTGGCGTTCTCGACTCTCATTTTCAAGAGGATATAGTATCCCAGGTGGTTTAAAATATAAATCCGTGATCTACAATAGAAAAAGGAGAGAGTGTGGAATCCAATGAGCCAGCTTGTACCTAAGTTACGGTCAGAGTGAAAAAAGATACGTCCATCACTGCCTCTCAAGTCCTTCACTGTAACGTTCCTCATCTACGAATCTTTCATCCTCGCTCAAATTAATGGGGTAATCATCACTTTCTCGGTCCGAATCTCTCTCGCTCCATTGTAAACAACGGGGAATTGTGAGGAATACTAGCTCCTGTGACGTCACGCTACTTCCGCTACAGTCAAGGCTTTTTTTATCAGCGAGCAAAAGTTGCGAACTTTATCGTCGAATTTCTCTACTAAATCCTTTCAGCAAAAATATGGCAATATCGTGAAATGATCAAGTATGACACATAGAATGGATCTGCTATTCCCATTTAAATTTAAAAAATCATTTCAGTAGGCCTTTAACCACAGCACCTGTGGCTAAAGCCGCGACCGCCCTCATCATTTGCCGTAAGCCCTAAAAAATGTACCAACATCGGCGGCAAGAACATGCCGAGACCGCCCTTGACTTTTTACGTGTTAACGGTATTATGATAATTTGTGATAAAATTACAGACGGTTAGTAATACTGTCTAATTTTTTAATTACCAAAAAAATGTCATTTATTAATGCATTTTAGGCAACAGGAAGTCGGGCACATGCTCACTTGCGTCGTTTGGCTTGATAATCATGGCGGACTAACTACACAGACTTTGCTCGGGAGAGTTCCCCTCGGAGTAAACGGAGCCAGGCGCTCGGTTTAAAGTCATTTTCCCTCGCTTCCTGCCGTGCGTTTAAGAGACGCTGCTGTGTTTGGATGGAGACAGGTGTGGACAATATTGGAGACACTTGTCCCCACACTAAAAGTATACAGCAAAGGAGAAAACTTTGATGTTTTGCAGCAGGCGATGTGTCGTGAACATTGTCACAACTTGTTTATATAGTCCTTACTTTGTTTACTGGGATGTTCACTCCTTTAACTGCTAACTGTATCAGTGTTCAAATAACATCAATACTAGCTAAAATGTTTTGGCATCTCATCAAATTGAAAGCAGGCTGTGAAGATTGTTTATTCGATGTGAGAGGTATCACTCTTTATTTATGTTGGCCAAACTGTTGTACTGAACCAAGAGAAGAACAAAGCTTGTTTTAGACTTCATCTTCATTAGCCAAACTGTTTTATGTTTGATTTTAATATCAAAAAGTAAACACAAGGTTTTCTCACATAACTTGTGTTTTTTTCATGTCACAAAAGGTATGTAAGCTGTGAAAATCTGCTATACAGTAAGTGTACGTGGGTCCTATTTTTAGGAACACTGATACAAAACCTCACAATAATGTCTGATTGAAAGCTAAAAACGTTATGACAGACCACCTTAAAAACGGAATGGAAATTTAAATTTTTTTTACTGAATGAGACACCCAGAATGTACATGAAAATAAAGAATGTTACAATATTAACTATGAAGGATAAAACACTGAATATTGACAACATATGAACATCACACCCCCTCTACATCCACATATTTTACAATCGAGCGAAACGCAACAAAAATGCCACAAACACAGCAAAATAAACCTACAATGTGATATATGTGATATATCACTAAGCTTTAGAAGTTTGCTGCAAAAATCTCCTTCCACGTCTGTCCCTGACACCCACATTTCACACTCTGTGGAAACACTCCACACCCACACTGCTTGGTGCCTCATCTGAGCTGCTGTCACTTCAAATGCAAAGCAATACGATTCAGTTCAATGACGATGCGATTCAATTCACTTCAATCACTCTGCGATAAGATTTACTTCAATAATGTGCGATAGGCTTCACTTCATTTGCAATGAGATAAGATTTATTTCAATTACGATGCGATACGATTCACTTGAATGTGTTCATACACACTTAAGCATGCAACACACCAGGCTTGTCCCGATACCAAGATTTTGGTACCGGTACCAAAATGTATTTCAATACTTTGATACTTTTCTAAATAAAGGGGGCCAAAAAAATGTCATTATTGTCTTTATTGTAACAACAAATGTTAGTGTACATGAAACATATGTTTATTATTGTCATTTAGTCCTTCAATAAAATGTTGAACATACTAGACAACTTGTCTTTTAGTAGTAAGTAAACAAACAAAGACTCCTAATTAGTCTGCTGACGTATGCAGTAACATATTGTGTCATTTATACACCTATTATTATACATTATGAGGGACAAGCGGTAGAAAATAAATGATTAATCTACTTGTTTATTTACTGTTAATATCTGCTTATTTTCTCTTTTAACATGTTCTATCTACACTTCTGTTCAAATGTAATAATCACTTATTCTTCTCTTCTTTGATACTTGACATTAGTTTTGGATGATACCACAAATTTGGGTATCAATCCGATACCAAGTAGTTACAGGATCATACATTGGTCATATTCAAAGTCCTCATGTGTCCAGGGACGTATTTCCTAAGTTTATAAACATAATGTACATTTTTTTTAAACGAAAAAAGATTTTTTGATGCTACAAAATATCGATGTAATCATAGTAGTATCGACTAGATACGCTCCTGTACTTGGTATCATTACAGTGGATGTCAGGTGTAGATCCACCCATGGCGTTTGTTTACATTGTGACGGTGGTGAGCGATTGTATCCTCCTACGCTGTGTAGTGAAGCATGTTTAGCTATTCCTCGTCCTCCAGTGATAATGCTACTTGTAAGAAACTTACTTTATTTGTCACCATGGAGACCAGGATTAGTGATTTAGAAGTAGCTAAAACACTGTGGATGGATGTTAGCTGCATGTGTTAAAGCAGCTCTTCCTGAGGGTGTTTCAGTGTTATAACTTCACCTTTATCTTGACTTTTTACACCAACATTCTCCCTTTTCTGTCTACACACTGTGTCTGCTTGTAAGTACTCTGTGTGTGTGCGCTGCCCAACATGCTCCTCTGCTTTTCTGTCCACACACTGTGTCTGCTTGTAAGTACTCTGTGTGTGTGCGCTGCCCAACATGCTCCTCTGCTTTTCTGTCTCCACACTGTGTCTGCTTGTAAGTACTCTGTGTGTGTGCGCTGCCCAACATGCTCTTCTGCTCATAAAACCAGCAATGTCACAACGTGACAAGGACGCGCCGTCATGCCCGGTACCGGTACCTTTTAGAGGCGGTATAGAAGCGAATATGATTGATTAGTATCGCGGTACTATACTAGTAGCAGTATAGCGTACAAGCCTCCAGCACACACTTTGGAAGACAAGTCAGATGAGTCAAGAGTCAATTAGTGTCCCTGAAGTTACACATTGTACTTAACTAATGTATCCTACAGGGTTGTAACTACTCAACCATTAGGTTATATTGCTACCTACTATAAATATCAATGGTACCTAAACAGAACCTTATGAAGGTACCACCTCTTTTGCATTATTAAATAGACATCCATCCACAACAGGTCCGCCTGTGTTGTTTACTCGTCCAAAAACAAGCAGCCGTCACATTCACAGAATCTGGTTAAGAGGATAAATGGAGTGCGAACACAAAGTAATGGTATCAAAAAGTGCATTGTTCCGTATGACTCCCACTTGATAAAGTGCCTTTAATCTAATCCACTTGATTAACACGCATGGTGTCATTTCATTTGCATGCGTTTGGGGATCACACATTTTGTGAGGCAATGTGCTCTTTTTCATTCCCTCGAACGCAGAACCTTTTTGGGTGGTTTTTTTTGCCTGTCATACCCCATGTGGGAGCAGCCTGTCGTGTGACAGCTTTGAAGCCATGCCCAAACCATCTGCGTGACAGTGCAGCTCCTAACTTTGTCACATGCGTTTACTGTACCCCAGGCCAGGTGAGGAGGCCAAGCAAAGCAATTGAAGTCATGCTGCCTTCCCAACAGCCCTCCTACTAGGAAAAGTGCAATGGAATAGCAGCTGCTTACTTCGATGCTAAACCACACATAAACATGGCACTTTCAATGTTACTCATGGAAATTAATGCATTCAACTAACTGCTTTTGCGAAAGAACTGAAGCTGCCAAAAATACTAATAGTTGACAAAAGCTGTATATCAGAGCTGGGCAAATATTTAGACTCGGGGCCACATTGAGACAGAAAATGTGTCTGGGGGGCCAGAGTGTATGTGTGTATAAATGATATATACACATTTAGATGTACAGTATGTGTGTATAAATGATATATACACATTTACATGTACAGTATGTGTGTATAAATGATATATACACATTTACATGTACAGTATGTGTGTATAAATGATATATACACATTTACATGTACAGTATGTGTGTATAAGTGATATATACACATTTAGATGTACAGTATGTGTGTATAAATGATATATACACATTTACATGTACAGTATGTGTGTATAAATAATATATACACATTTACATGTACAGTATGTGTGTATAAATGATATATACACATTTACATGTACAGTATGTGTGTATAAATGATATATACACATTTAGATGTACAGTATGTGTGTATAAATGATATATACACATTTACATGTAAAAATCTGCTGTACAGTATGTGTGTTTGGCTCCCTTTTCTTCAGGAACACTAATACCAAAAGTCACAATGTCCCATAGAGTTCTACAAAAGTTGTGACAGACCACCCCAAAAAAACAGAATGGAATTTTACAGTTTTTTACTGAATGGGACACTCAAAATGTACATGAAAATAAAGAAAGTGGGATTTACAATAAAACAGTAAATATTAACAACTAGGGATGTCCGATAATGGCTTTTTGCCGATATCCGATATTCCGATATTGTCCAACTCTTTAATTACCGATACCGATATCAACCGATACCGATATCAACCGATATATGCAGTCGTGGAATTAACACATTAGTATGCCTAATTTGGACAACCAGGTATGGTGAAGATAAGGTACTTTTTTTAAAAATAAAATAAAATAAGATAACTAAATTAAAAACATTTTCTTGAATAAAAAAGAAAGTAAAACAATATAAAAACAATTACATAGAAACTAGTAATTAATGAAAATGAGTAAAATGAAGTGTTAAAGGTTAGTACTATTAGTGGAGCAGCAGCACGCACAATCATGTGTGCTTACGGACTGTATCCCTTGCAGACTGTATTGATATATATTGATATATAATGTAGGAAGCAGAATATTGATAACAGAAAGAAATGGGGGAGGGAGTTTTTTTGGATTGGTGCACTAATTGTAAGTGTATCTTGTGTTTTTTATGTTGATTTAATAAAAAAAATAAAAATAAAAATAAAAAAACCGATACAGATAATAAAAAAACTGATACCGATAATTTCCGATATTACATTTTAACGCATTTATCCGATAATATCGGCCTGCCGATATTATCGGACATCCCTAATCACAATGTGTTTTAATGAAGGTCTTGACTCCAACAGAAACGTCAACAAAAAACATGGCGGAAATCATCTTTAATCTTATCCATCCATCCAACCATTTTGGCGGGGGGTGCTGGAGCCTATCCCGGCTGCACACGGGCGGAAGGCGGGGTACAATTTGTGTCAGGTAAATGTTGGGGTGTGCTTCTAGAAATGTGTAAAAATATGATAAAAAGGCGTCGGTTTTTGCCATATTTTGGCGCTAATACCTGCTCACTAATACTGAACGGTCGTTAGGCAGATTATAATGCGTTACGATACACCCCAATTATGGTGCGATACGTTAGGGTTACCTACTGTTACCATTCAATACGATTCACTCACTTTCCGTACGATATGATACGATTCACTTCAATTATGATGCGATACGTTACGATACACTCCTGTTACCATGCGATACGATTCTCTAATATTACGTATTACACCATATGATTCACTTCAATTATGATGTGGTACGTTTCGAATGACTTCTGTTACCATGTGATACCATTCTCTAACATGATGTATTATACCATACCATTCACTCCAAATGATGATGCAACACTTACAATTCACTCCTGTTACCATGCAATAAGATCCACTTCCATTTCGTATGATACGATACAATTACCTCCAATTATGATGAGATACGTTAAGACTCACTCCTGTTGCCATGCCATTTCGTATAGTCGGTGCAATTCAATCTAATTATGATGCGCTACAATACGACTAACTCCTGTTACCATGTGATACGATTCACTTCAATGATAATGTGGTACGTTATGATTCACTCCTGTTAGCATGCAATACGTTGTTTACTCCCATTTTGTATGGTACGATACACCCCAGTTATGGTGCGATACGTTAGGATTACCTACTGTTAGCATTCAATACGATTCACTCACATTCCGTACGATATGATACGATTCACTTCAATTATGATGCGATACGTTACGATGCGATACAATTCTCTAACATATGACATGATTCACTCCAATTATGATGCGGTATGTTTCCATTTACTCCTGTTACCATGTGATACCATTCACTCCAATTATGACGCAACACTTTCAATTTACTCTTACTAAAATGTGATACAATCCACTTCCATTCTGTATGATACGATACAATTAACTCCAATTATGATGATAAGCAGTAGAAAATGGATGGATGGATGATGCGATACGATAAGACTCGATCCTGTTACCATGCCACACGATTTACTCCCATTTCCTTTGGTAGGTGTGATTCAATCCAATTATGATGCAATACGATACGACTAACTCCTGTTACCATGTGACACGATTCACTCCAGTGATAATGTGCCACGTTATGATTCACTCCTGTTACCATGCTATTCGTTATTTACTCCCATTTTGTATTGTACAATACGATTCACTTCCATTATGATGCGATACGTTGTGATACCCTCCTGTGACCAAGACATTGGATTCACTCCAATAATGACGATTCACATCTGTTACTTTGCTATATGATTCACTCCCATTCTGGGGGATAAAACACGATTCACTCCAAAATATGATGTTACAATTCACTCCTATTACAATGCAATACGATTCACTGCAATTATGATGCAATGTGTTTCCTAATGCGTATGATACAATACCATTTACTCTAAATATGATCAAATATGCTCATGTATACATACATACATACATACATACATACATACATACATAATTCGTAATCAAGTAATCTGTTGATTAGTTCCTCCAGAAGGTCTTATCTTTGTCCATGTGATGGCAGATGAAACAAAAATGGAGCTGTTTGGCCACAATAGCCAGCAATATGTTTGGAGGAGAAAAGGTGAGGCCTTTAATCCCAGGAACACCATGCCTACCGTCAAGCATGGTGGTGGTAGTATTATGCTCTGGGCCTGTTTTGCTGCCAATGGAACTGCTGCTTTAAATGGGACAATGAAAAAGGAGGATTAGCTCCAAGTTCTTCAGGACAAGCTAAAATCATCAGCCCGGAGGTTGGGTCTTGTTGGGTGTTCCAACAGGACAATGACCCCAAACACACCTCAAAAGTGGTCAAGGAATGGCTAAATCAGGCTAGAATGAAGGTTTTACAATGGCCTTCCCAAAGTCCTGACTTAAAGTCCTACTGAAAGCCACTACTAGCGACCACGCAGTCTGATAGTTTATATATCAATGATGACATCTTAACATTGCAACACATGCCAATACGGCCGGGTTAACTTATAAAGTGACATTTTAAAATTCCCGCCACACTTCTGGTTGAAAAACTCCTTTGGATATGATTTATGCGCGTGACGTCACAAAATCCACGGAAGTGTTTGGACCCCGTCGGACCCGATACAGAAACCTCTTGTTTTCTTCCACAAAACTCCACAGTATTGTGGACATCTGTGTTGGTGAATCTTTTGCAATTTGTTTAATGAACAATGGAGGCTGCAAAGAAGAACGTTGTAGGTGGGATCGATCTGTGTATTAGCGGCTAAGTACAATACTTACAGCAACACAACAAGGACTACTTACTACGCCTAGCCGATGCTTGCCGCCAAACCCACGGATGAAGTCCTTCGTCGCGCCGTCGATCGCTGGAACGCAGGTGAGCACGGCTGTTGATGGGAAGATGAGGGCTGGCTGGTGTAGGTGGAGCGCTAATGTTTTTATCATAGTTCTGTGAGGTCCGGTTGCTAAGTTGCTAAATTAGCCTTAGCGTCGTTAGCAACAGCATTAAGCATTACCAGGCTGAGAATTTTTAACCGTGTAGTTACATGTACATGGTTTAATAGTATTGTTGATCTTCTGTCTATCCTTCCAGTCAGGGTTTTATTTATTTTGTTTCTATCTGCATTTGAGAACGATGCTAGCACGTTAGCTCAGTAGCTAAGTGTGTCACCGATGTATTGTTGTGGAGATAAAAGTCACTTTAAATGTCCATTTGGCGTTCTGGACTCTCATTTTCAAGATGATATAGTATCCCAGGTGGTTTGAAATACAAATCTGTGATCCACAATAGAAAAAGGAGAGAGTGTGGAATCCAATGAGCCAGCTTGTACCTAAGTTACGGTCAGAGAGAAAAAAGATACGTCCATCACTGCCTCTCAAGTCCTTCACTCTCACGTTCCTCATCTACGAATCTTTCATCCTCGCTCAAATTAATGGGGTAATCGTCGCTTTCTCGGTCCGAATCTCTCTCGCTCCATTGTAAACAACGGGGAATTGTGAGGAGCCTTTCAACCTGTGATGTCACGCTACTTCCGGTACAGGCAAGGCTTTTTTTTATCAGCGAGCAAAAGTTGCAAACTTTATCGTCGATTTTCTCTACTAAATCCTTTCAGCAAAAATATGGCAATATCGCGAAATGATCAAGTATGACACATAGAATGGATCTGCTATTCCCGTTTAAATAAGAAAAAATCATTTCAGTAGGCCTTTAAAGGTGTGGACAATGCTGAAGAAACAAGTCCAACACATTTAGCTGAACTGCAGCAATTTAGTGGTCAAGTGGTCAAGCAGAAGCTTGTGGATGGCTACCAAAAGCGCCTTATTGCAGGTCAACTTGCCAAGGAAGCAAATATTAACATTGCTGTATGTATACTTTTGACCCTCACATTTTCAGTAGACACATAATAAATTCATAAAAGAAGCAAACTTCATGAATGTTTTTTGTGACCAACAAGTATGTGCTCCAATCACTACATCACAAAAAAATAAGAAATGATTGCAAAGTCAAGACAGCCATGACATGATGTTCTTTACAAGTGGATGTACACTTTTGATCTCGACTGTGTGTGTACACACACACACACACACACACACACACACACACACACACACACACACAGACACACACACACACACACACACACACACACACACACACACACACACACACACACACACACACACACACCCACACATTTAAACCCTTGATCTTTTGATGGTGTCAGTTTAATTAGTATACATTTGCATAACATGCGCTATTTTAGTACTTTAAACCTGGGACATTAGCTGATCAAAGGGCCGTTAAATGATTCAAAATGTATTGAAAAAACATCAAGTTTGATTTAAAAAAAAATTAGGACTGATGTTTGAGCATTTGGAGTAAAAAAGTACAAAAAAGAGATTCTTAATAGGGCTGCAGCTATTGATTCTTTTGTTCGATTAATCAAGTAGTCGGATAAGACACACTTTATAGCTTTACGTAATGGAAAAGTTAAAACTAAAAATGTTTATGCTTACCATAAAATGCATTATTTTTTTGTAATAAAAGCACATTATCAACATTGAAATTTCACTTTTAACATGTGTGCATTAATAACAAATAAAGAATGAAAAGAACGGTGTGCTGTTTGCCGCCACACAGATCACAGCACCCACCCACACCCACACCACCGCCCTCAATATTGGAGTGACAATGTCCACGTACTTACTTAGCCCTATATAACAAATGTTTTTACACCCTTCAAAACCTTAAGGACTTTGATGTTTGTCCTTGAAAATCATTCAAATCCAAGGTCCCCATATGGTTAACATTCATTTCAAAAAATTCAATAGAAAAATAGCACAGTTTGCCGCCACTCAGATCACTGCACCCACACACCACCACCCTCTTGTGCGCTATATTCAGTCACCGTGCGGAAACTATGTCTGCATATTGTGACGGCACTCCATCCATTTTGATTAGTTCCACTCATAAAACGATTAATCCAAGCAACAAAATATGAATCTAAATTGATTTGTAATGAAATCAATCAATCTAATCGATTCATTATTGGTTTTGCGCCCTTCAAAAACTTAAGGATGTTTACCGTAATTTCCGGACTATAAGCCGCACCAGCTAAATTTAGGGGAAAATACAGATTGCTCCATATATAAGCCGCACCCGACTATAAGCCGCAGGGTTTTGATGTGTAATTAGCGTAGTATATAGGGGTTCCTGCTACCACGGAGGGGATTGTCGGGACAGAGATGACTGTTTGGGAACGCAAAGCGTCCCATTTATTAACAATAAATCTTTCAATCATTCAATCAAACTTTCACATCTTTGACATGGCGAACAGCATTCGTGCAGAGTACAAATAATACAACGCTGCAAAGTAATACAAAGTGCTCGCCTGTACGTTATCAAAATAACCAGCCTACCGGTATATGAAAAGTCAGTCTTTAATCATTGTGTCATCGTCTTCCTCCTGCGTACTAAAACCACCGAAATCCTCTTCGTCGGTGTCGGAGAAGAACAGGCCGTATATAAGCCGCACCCTTGTATAAGCCGCAGGGACCAGAACGAGGGGGAAAAGTAGCGGCTTATAGTCCGGAAATTACGGTATGTCCTGTTTGTCTTTGACTAGAACTAAGATCCAATGTCTTGAGATGAACTTTAATGAAAATGAATGAATGAATGAATTAAATAAGTTTATTTCGGTCATATGATCAACCATTAACCATTTTGTGTGACAGTATAGTACAAATTATACATATATAACAATCATACACATTTACACACAAAAAGAAAAGAAAAGAAAAAAGCATGACCGAAAAAGGAATAGGCTGAAGCCAAGGCTTATATTTGCCTATCCTATACCTTCACTGAAAATAAGATTACCTGGAACATCAACATTAAAAAGAAAAAAAAAAATCAATGGGATGAAAGTAATCGTTGCTATATTTTATAATTTTCAATTATTTCACCTTTCAATGTTTTCTTAAACCTTAAAGAGCTACATGTCTTCAACTCATCACTGAGCTTGTTCCACCATTTAACTCCTAAAACTGAAATACATTTGTATTTTGTATTTGTTCTTGCTTTACATATTTCGAAAACCAATATCCCCCGTAAATTATAGTTTACTCCTCTTAATTGAAATAACCTAAGAATACAAGCTGGAAGGCTGTTGTTCTTTACTCGAAACATAATTTCCATTGTTTTTAAAAACACAATATCTGAAAATTTTAACACATTAGAACTTATAAATAATGGATTGGTATGTTCATAGTAGCAGGCTTTGTGTATTATTCTAATGACCCGTTTTTGAAGTTTAATTATTGGGTCTACGTTTGTTTTATAAACATTTCCCCAAACTTCAACACAATATGTTAAATATGGAAAAATAAAAGAATAATATAACATATGCAAACATTTCTTATTCAGCATGTGTTTTACTTTATAAAGAATAGCAATGGATTTGGATATTTTTCCCTTTATATATTCAATATGCGGTTTCCAACATAATTTATGATCAATTATTATTCCCAAGAATTTAGTTTCATATACTCTATCAATTTCCACTTGATTTAATTTTAATTTTGCTTCACAGTTTGTCCTTGCACCACTAAACACCATAAACTTAGTTTTCTTATCATTTAATGATAACTTATTAATATCAAACCATTTTTTTAGCTGAATCAACTCAACCTCTATTATCCTCAACACTTCCTTCAAGTCTTCTCCTGAACAATATACATTTGTATCATCTGCAAACATAATAAATTTCAATTTATTAGACACTGAACAAATATCATTTAAATATAGTATAAATAACTTAGGTCCCAATACCGAGCCTTGTGGCACCCCACAAGTTACTCTTCTTGGCTGTGATTTAGTCTTATTAATTTCCACATATTGAGATCTATTGCTTAAATAACTACTTAACCACTGTTGTGAAACACCTCTTATGCCATAGTTTTCCAATTTTTGCAGAAGTAAGGAATGATGGATTGTGTCAAAAGCTTTACATAAGTCAATAAATACTCCAACGGTGTGTTGTTTCTTTTCTATTGCTGTAGCTACGTTTTCTACAAAGTCCATCACTGCTAGGGATGTAGATGATTACTCCTGAAGCCATACTGCTGATCATTCAGTAGCTCATGTTTGTCAATCAACTGATCAAGTCTATTTACAAATAATTTCTCAAGAATTTTTGCAAATTGAGGTAGTAGAGACACAGGTCTATAATTTGAGACCATTTTTATAAATTGGAATAACTTTAGCAATTTTCATTTTGTCAGGAAAAGTTCCAGTTGATAAAGATTTATTACATATATAAGTAAACGGCTTCAGGACACAATCCACCACTTCTTTAACAAGTGACATATCCACGTTGTTACCATCGACAGATTTTTTGTTTTTAAACTTTCTGACCACTTCTAACACATCACTTTCACAAACTCCGCCAAGAAACATTGAATTTTTAATGTCAGATACACGCTTGAACTTTTTCTCATCATTCATATTAAAATTTATATTTTTTGCCAAATTTGGGCCAACATTCACAAAAAACTTATTGAATTCCTCAGCTATTTCTTCTATATTTTCAATAATTGAGTTGTCATCTTTTACCAGATAAGCTGTAAAATCCTTTTTGCTAGATTTTTTAATCATTGTATTTAGCACATTCCAGGTTTCAATGATATTATTTTTATGTTTATGCAGCAATTGTTCATAATAGTTTTTTTGTTGCAGCCTCATGATACATGTCAATCTGTTTTTATACTTTTTATATTTGTCCTCGTTTTCTGTTGTTCGATGCTTAATAAATTCCTTGTAAAGCCTTTTTTTTTTTTTTACAGGCTTTTACTAAACCCCCTGTTATCCATGGTTTCTCCCTCTTTTTAGTATTTTGCTTATATTCTCTCAATGGACAATGATGGTCATAAAGTGTCAGAAATATATCCAGGAATGTATTGTATGCTTCATTAGTGTCCTCCACAAAAACATTTTGCCAATCCTGATTTAAAAGATCAGCCTTGAATGCCTTAACTGCTTCTGGTGATTTTATTCTAACAAAGTTATTTATTTGTCTTTTTGTTTGTAAGTTTGTCTCCTTGTTCATTTGCATCACTGTAAAGACAGGCAAGTGATCACTTACATCAGTCACTAAGAGTCCACTTTTTCTATTCCCATCAAATACATTTATAAAAATATTGTCAATCAGTGTTAAGCTGTCCTTTGTTATTCTGCTAGGTTTTACAATTAGTGGAAAGAAACTCAAGCTGAACATAAGATGAACAAAATCAGTGGTTTTCATGTGATCATTAAATTTCATCAAATCAATGTTGAAGTCACCACAAATCAAGATCACCTTATCATTATGTCTTTCATATAACTCAAACATTTTCTTATTAAATTGATCAAAGCATGATCCTGGAGTTCTATAAATACAACTAATTAATATGTTTTTGGATCTTTCAACACTGATTTCAATAGTTACACATTCCATCAGATTGTCAATAGCAGTTGTCATGTCAGCAATCAGCCTACATTTGAGAGAGGACATCACAAACAATACAACACCTCCTCCCCTTTTGTTCATCCTGTTTTGCCAAAACATTTCATATCCCTCTAATCCATCCAGTAATTCCTTACTATCACTCAACCAAGTTTCTGAAATTGCTATTATTTCAAACCTTTGCTGTATTTGTTTAAGATACTCTTTAATTTTGGAAAAGTTACTGTAAAGACTCCTGCTGTTGAAATGAATCACAGAAAAGCCTTCCATTTTAACATTTGAATTAAACTGTTCATCAGTATAATACTCACAGTCCACTTTAGAGTCCTGATAGAAGTGAATATCTGGGTCAATGTTATTTTCTAACTCATAGCATTTATGATCATGATAGTCAAAAGACTTGAATTTTGTGCAGCTCATTTGTTCTTCCATCATGTTGCTTGTCCACACTGTTTCTCTGCACACTACACACTGTACATTGTCCACACTGTTTCTCTGCACACAGTACACAATAAACAAGGAACATTTCCCCACTAGTTTATCATCATCATCTTTTTCATTGATATTGTTCAAGTTCCTTCAAGTCTCTGACCACTAATACCCTTGCTTGTTCTGGTGGACCATTCAATCTAATCATTACTTTACAGTTCCTTGTCCATGTGTCCTGGATTCGCTTTCCCTTTTTCAATATCCTGGCTTGTCTTGCAATTTCTGCGTTTCTCTTTGTGAGATGCTCATTTACATATACTCCTGTGCCTTTCACATTTTTTCCCAGTTTAAGCATTTCAATTTTATGTTTTCTACTCACAAAACGGATGATGATGTTGGATCTGTTGTTTTGTTCCAGTGGAATGGTGTGGCATGCAGCTATACTAGAACTGCATACAGGAATTCCTTTGTTATTGAAGAATTTGATGACTTGCTGCTCAAGTGTGTGCAGTTCACCTCTTGGTGCACCTTCTCCCTCCTTGTCACCTGCTGTGATCCTTGCATAGGAGCGCTGGCTGGTCTCAAGCCCAGAAATCACCAGGTCATCCATCCTCGAGTACTGCTCTAGATCGTCCACTCTTCTTTCAACTTCTTCAATCTTCTTGTCTTTGTCTTTGATAATTGCCTTCAGCTGCTTAATTTCATCAATTAAGTCCAGAAGGCCCGTTTGCTGTTTTGCTACTTTACTCAGTTCCTCTGACATGAAATTCAGAGACTTTTTCACCTCTTCCATTTCTTCTGCTAACTTCTTAGTCGCCATTGTTTAGTGAGGAAAAGTACTTTTAGAATCCAGTTGATCTTTCAAAATACTTTCTGATTCCAGGCAATCCAGTATTGATGGCGTGTCAATGCATTGGAGCACATGTCATCAAAAAGTCTCCAACAAGTCCAAAATCACAAAAATGATCCGGCAGTTTGATGTTTATCTTCCTTATAAACATGAAGATGTTGCTCTGCTGGATGGATGTGAACTTATTTTCAAGCTTTTTCATGAACTGTTGGAGCTGTGTCACCCAGTGCATCTAGCCGGCAGCCATCTTGAAAATAAAAAAAATGTCTGCATATTTAAAGTTCCAGGCGCTCCATGCAGTCAGAATGTGATCGATTTTTTTTAGTTACACTCAAACGATTTATCGCAGCAACAAAATAGAAATATAAACTTTCTTTTGAATCAATCGATGTAATCAATTATTCATTGCAGCCCTATATCAAAGTCGGTTTTGCAACCTTCAAACACTTAAAGATGTTTATGTCCTGTTTGCCTTTGTTAATAATTCAACTTGAATGTCCCCAGATAGTTAACAGCAATAAAAAATAAATAAATAAAAAATCCCCCGTTTGCCACAACAACCCCCTCATGTGCGCAATATTGGAGGAACCGTGCGGAAACCATGCCTGAAAACTTAAAGTTCCGAGTAGGACTGGGCGATATGTCGATATACTGGATATATCGCGGGTTTGTCTCTGTGCGATATAGAAAATGACTATATGGTGATATTGGAGTATACCTTCTCACGCAGTTGCTTTTAGCTGCGAGCATTACACTACAGGCTCTTCTCGCTCTTTCTTGTCTCTCCTTCTCACACACAGCAAGTGCACCTTCGTACATACGTCACATACTGTCAGGTCATACGTCACATACTGTCACGTCATACGTCACATACTGTCAGGTCATACGTCACATACTGTCACGTCATACGTCACATACTGTCACGTCATACGTCACATACTGTCAGGTCATACGTCACATACTGTCACGACATACGTCACATACTGTCACGTCATACGTCACATACTGTCACGACATACGTCACATACTGTCACGACATACGTCACATACTGTCACGTCATACGTCACATACTGTCACGACATACGTCACATACTGTCACGACATATGTCACATACTGTCACGTCATACGTCACATACTGTCACGACATACGTCACATACTGTCACGACATACGTCACATACTGTCACGACATACGTCACATACTGTCACGACATACGTCACATACTGTCACGACATACGTCACATACTGTCACGACATACGTCACATACTGTCACGACATACGTCACATACTGTCACGTCATACGTCACATATTGTCACGTCATACGTCACATACTGTCACGTCATACGTCACATACTGTCACGACATACGTCACATACTGTCACGACATACGTCACATACTGTCACGTCATACGTCACATACTGTCACGACATACGTCACATACTGTCACGACATACGTCACATACTGTCACGACATACGTCACATACTGTCACGACATACGTCACATACTGTCACGTCATACGTCACATACTGTCACGACATACGTCACATACTGTCACGACATACGTCACATACTGTCAGGTCATACGTCACAACATACGTCACATACTGTCACGTCATACGTCACATACTGTCACGACATACGTCACATACTGTCACGTCATACGTCACATACTGTCACGACATACGTCACATACTGTCACGACATACGTCACATACTGTCACGTCATACGTCACATACTGTCACGACATACGTCACATACTGTCACGACATACGTCACATACTGTCACGACATACGTCACATACTGTCACGTCATACGTCACATACTGTCACGACATACGTCACATACTGTCACGACATACGTCACATACTGTCACGACATACGTCACATACTGTCACGTCATACGTCACATACGTATACGCCCTTGCGGAGCAGAGAGGTAGCAACATGGGTAGCGTTAGCTGTGGTGTGAGTGGTAATACGAGAGAAAGAAGGTGCCAATCTGGTAACAAATGAAAGAAGAATTAATTCCCAAGGAAAACAGCAGGGGGTTCATCGTCTGGCGGTGGTTTGGCTTCAAGTGGGAAGATGTCAAACAGACAACCGTAATTTGTCAAGTGTGGGGCAAATAGTAGCATTACTGCTAATATGTAGCATCATTTGAAAAGTCACCCGCTAGAGAATGAAGAGTGCTTGAAACTCCGCATGTCAACATCTCTGTTCGGTGCCACACCAACAAAATGCCCAAGCAACCATTTCCACATCAACACCGTGTGAAACAAATAGTCAACAACAGAAGGAGATAACGTCCGCAGGAACCTACCACATAGTGAAGGACATACACTATTTGATGTCCTATTATGCAGCTCATTTTTATTTGACACTTATTGAAATATCTTGTGTGACATCATGCACAAAAGTGCACTTTATTTGTTTTAAACTATTGTAGTGGCCTTCTGTACAAAAAGTGCACTTTAATTTAGTGTTGTTTTGATGTGTCATCTTAGTGACATCATGCACAAAAGTGCACTTTATTTGTTTTAAAATGTCTCTGACAATCTTGCACTTTCTGTTTTGAAATGACATGAATGTTTGTGCCACTGCTTAATAACTGTTTCATAAATACACTTTTAGTTGTGATTTCCCTCTCTGCATGAAAGTTTAAAAGTAGCATATATTAATGCAGCATGAAGAAGAATGTTGGAATGTAGACACATAGAATCATCATACTGCTGGGATTATATGCATCAAGTGTTCATTCAAGGCTAAGGAAAAATATCCACATATGAATGAATGAATGAAATATGAAATCTGTATATCATTCATTCACAACTCCTCCAACACCAATATTGTTGTTTTTGCACTTTTGGCTTCTTATTAAACAACTTTTTTAAATACATTCAATCTTGCACGTGGAAAGTTTAAGTGTGGCCTTTAGTTGATATAACACTCCCGTCATTCTACGGCGGGGGTGCATTATCCGCCACAACACCTGGACGCTACAATATACACCCCCGCTACCTCCAATCCCCCCACCCCCACCCCCACACACACACCTTGTAGCGTCCCGGAAGAGTTAGTGCTGCAAAGGGTTCTGGGTATTTGTTCTGTTGTGTTTATGTTGTGTTACTGTGCGGAGGTTCTCCCGAAATGTGTTTGTCATTCTGGTTTGGTGTGGATTCACAGTGTGGTGTATATTTGTAACAGTGTTAAAGTCGTTTATACTGGCACTCTCAGTGTGACCTGTATGGCTGTTGATCAAGTATGCGTTGCAATCACGTGTGTGTGCATACAGGAGCCGCACGTATTATGTAACTGGGCCAGCACTCGTTGGACTGGATGAAAAGAGGACGTTACAATTCTCAGGAGCGTCACTGAAATGTGTGAGTCTCCCGGGAGGTTTGGCAAGTATGACAATTAGCGGAGTTACCGCGGCAACATCGCTGTATATAATCGGTGGGCCAGCTCTAGTGTTCATTTAATATCGCCTTGCGGGCCAAGTGGAATTACACGGCGGGCCAAATTTGTCCCGCGGGCCAGAGTTTGACCCCCATGAGCTAGACTCATCAAATGATGAATTAATTTAAATGGAAGCTTGTTTGTAATCGATGCATCTTTGCAGCCCTACAAATGAAAATGTTTGTGCAGCAACTCCTGATCCGTCAATGCCAGCTGCATGAACATCTCCGCCGCCTGCTATATGTACGCGGACACGACCCTCGCCCCGCCCGCGTCCTCACCGTCTATTGGCGGCACACTTCCCGAGGGACGTGTGCGTGGTCCCGTGGAAGGAGGACGGCCACGACATCCGCGACTTCTTCAGGCCGGGCCGGTCGCTGCTGTCCACGGCGTCCGAGCGCTGCATGTGCCGCTGCTGCTGCTGGCGGCGCTCGGTGTCGGAGTAGCCGCGGTGCTTGATCTTGATGGGGGTCCGGGGCTGCCTCCACAGGTGCTGCGGGGGCTTGAGGGTGGCCTGACCCTCGCGGGGCACCGGCAGGGACAGGGAGAGACTCTTCTTGGAGCTTGGAGGTGCCTCCATCTTACAATGACTGCCTTCAATATGCCTCGTATTGCCGTCAAACTAAGTCCACAACACAGTCACAGTCACATCTTTAACTAAGTCCACAACACAGTGGTCCATCTTTAACTAAGTTAACGTCCATCTTTAACTAAGTTAACGTCCATCTTTAACTAAGTTAACGTCCATCTTTAACTAAGTTAACGTCCATCTTTAACTAAGTCCACAACACAGTCAGTCCATCTTTCATCCAGCAGTCCAGTCTTCTTCTTCTCCTCAACTTTGACGCCTCGTCTTGTGTCATGGCGTCGCTCGAAGGAGAATGATTGCTTGTTTATTGTCGACAGGCGCCGTTATTGCAGGTTCCTCCATGAAGACACTTAATTGTCAGGAGACAAGATGATCCTCCATGAAGACACTTAATTGTCAGGAGACAAGATGATCCTCCATGAAGACACTTAATTGTCAGGAGACAAGATGATGTCCTGCACCAAGCATGCAGGCGTCATCCAGTCCACACAAACATCCCCGCGTCACTTCATGCTGGCCATCATCCACATAAGTGCCTCTCTTCGCAGGGCGGGAACATCTTCACAGCAAAATGGAGCTTCTTCTTCTACTTCTTCTACTTCTTTCAGTGTGGCTCCATCATGTCCTCCTCCTCCTCCTCACTGATCACTGCTGCTGTTGCCTTCTACTCAACTAACTCTCTCTCCCTCTCTCTCTCTCTCTCTCTCTCCCTCTCTCTCCCTCTCTCTCTCCCCCCCTCTCTCTCCCTCCTCTCTCTCTCCCTCTCTCTCTCCCTCTCCCCCCCCCCCTCTCTCTCTCTCTCTCTGCTGGTTGGTTGCTTCCTTCTTCTCCTCCATGATTTGTCAGCAGCTTAGCCATTGTTTTCTTTTTTCCTCCATCTTGTCATCCCACATGTTTCCTCCGATATAAAACATTCCACTTTCCTTCAGACGTGTGCTACTTTTTTTTTTTTTTTTTAACTTAAAATCCAAATTCTCCGGGACATTTTTCCCATTTTTTTAAATGAATAGACTTAAGTCTTCAAACATTTCCACCATCAACACATTACAGTTTAGGCTTCTACTGATACCAATATCATACTCTACTGATACCAATATCATACTCTACTGATACCAATATCATACTCTACTGATACCAATATCATACTACTACTGATACCAATATCATACTCTACTGATACCAATATCATACTCTACTGATACCAATATCATACTCTACTGATACCAATATCATACTCTACTGATACCAATATCATACTACTACTGATACCAATATCATACTCTACTGATACCAATATCATACTCTACTGATACCAATATCATACTCTGCTGATACCAATATCATACTCTACTGATACCAATATCATACTCTACTGATACCAATATCATACTCTGCTGATACCAATATCATACTCTACTGATACCAATATCATACTCTACTGATACCAATATCATACTCTACTGATACCAATATCATACTCTACTGATACCAATATCATACTCTACTGATACCAATATCATACTCTACTGATACCAATATCATACTACTACTGATACCAATATCATACTCTACTGATACCAATATCATACTCTACTGATACCAATATCATACTACTACTGATACCAATATCATACTCTACTGATACCAATATCATACTTCTACTGATACCAATATCATACTCTACTGATACCAATATCATACTCTACTGATACCAATATCATACTCTACTGATACCAATATCATACTCTACTGATACCAATATCATACTCTACTGATACCAATATCATACTACTACTGATACCAATATCATACTCTACTGATACCAATATCATACTTCTACTGATACCAATATCATACTACTACTGATACCAATATCATACTCTACTGATACCAATATCATACTCTGCTGATACCAATATCATACTCTACTGATACCAATATCATACTTCTACTGATACCAATATCATACTCTACTGATACCAATATCATACTCTACTGATACCAATATCATACTCTGCTGATACCAATATCATACTCTACTGATACCAATATCATACTTCTACTGATACCAATATCATACTCTACTGATACCAATATCATACTCTACTGATACCAATATCATACTCTGCTGATACCAATATCATACTCTACTGATACCAATATCATACTCTACTGATAACAATATCATACTACTACTGATACCAATATCATATGATACCAATATCATATGATACCAATATCATACTCTACTGATACCAATATCATACTCTACTGATACCAATATCATACTCTACTGATACCAATATCATACTCTACTGATACCAATATCATACTTCTACTGATACCAATATCATACTCTACTGATACCAATATCATACTTCTACTGATACCAATATCATACTTCTACTGATACCAATATCCTACTTGGTTATATTTGACAAGACAATATGCTACTCAGTAACATATTGCGTCATTTCTCATTCTATTATTTTGTCAAATTATGAGGTACAAGTCATGTTAACTTTTTTATGCAATGTTGGTGCCTTCCACCTTAGAGTCAGCATGCTAACTTTTACAGCCAATTTTGACGGCGTACACTTCAGTCGTATAATTTGCTAGGTGACACATGCTAGCTGTAAGCATGCTACTGTCACGTGATCGCATGCTAACATTATCCTGCTCACTTTTTCAGCTGCACACCTCAGAGTCATATTGCTATCTATAACTCTTATCCAATTTTGGCGCCATCCACCTTGGAAGTCATCATGCTAATTGTTATCACCAATTTTAGCGCCGAGCACCTTAGAGTTGTGTGACTTGGTGCGTGACACATGCTCTGATTGATTGATTGATTGATTGATTGAGAAGTTTGACATCTTAAAGAATGTAATCCATGTAATGCTTTAGAAAGGCAAAAGGATGGCACAAAAAGCCAAACTGCTTGTTTCCATTGTGGTCCATTAAATATTCTTCACATTTAATACTTTCAATAATAAAAGACATATATATAACCTGTAACATGTATATAAAAAATGACGTTAAAAAAACATATAAACGATGTACATCTACACAGTATACATGTCAGGTGATTTGCAAAACAATAAATACAAAACTGGGGGGGTATATACACTATGTACATGACACTAACTGTAAGCATGCTTAATGCAAACATGCTAACAAGCATGCTACCATTAGCGTACTCATTTTAAGCCAATGTTTCAGCTAAGAGTCCTATAACTTGATACATGCTAACAATAGCCTGCTATATTCATCTCCAGTTCTGCATCCGAGGGTCATTGTAGTGTTTGATGTGAGTTGTACAGTAATTCACTTATAAGGCAGTAAACTATGTTCAAATGTTCCATAAAAGGACACATAAAATATGTGCTGTATTGACTCGCCCTCCAACGGTCCTCAAGACCCAGCCTCATTCTTCATCTGGTGTCGGCTCTCAAAATCAATAAGTGTCTTGCTTCTATTTTGGAGGATAATTATCGTGCTTGTTTTGAGAGTGATGGCAAAACAAAACAGAAGCAAGTGATTCACCTCAATAAGCTTGGATCCGAGATCCTTCAACACCAACAGAGGTCTTGCTCTGACTTACAAACTACAAAAGCAGTGAAGTTGTCACGTTGTGTAAATGCTAAATAAAAAGACAATACAACAAATCCTTTTCAACTTATATTCAATTGAATAGACTGCAAAGACAAGATATTTCATGTTCACACTGAGAAACTTTTTTATTTTTTGCAAATAATCATGAACTTAGGCATGTTTACCACTGTGTTACATGGCCTTTCCTTTTAACAACACTCAGTAAAGGTTTGGGAAGTGAGGAGACACATTTTTGAAGTGGAATTCTTTCCCATTCTTGCTTGATGTACAGCTTAAGTTGTTCAACAGTCTCCCTTCTCATATTTTAGCCCTCACACATTTTCAATGTCTGGACTACAGGCAGGCCAGTCTAGTACCCACACTCTTTTACTATGAAGCCACACTGTTGTAACACCTGGCTTGGCATTGTCTTGCTGAAATAAGCTCTGGGTGTTGTTGATAAATGGCTTTGGCTTTGCATAGTAGAGTTTTAACTTGCACTTACAGATGTAGCGACCAACTGTAATTACTGACAGTGGTTTTCTGAAGCGTTCCTGAGCCCACGTGGTGATATCCTTTACGCACCGATGTCGCCTTTTGATGCAGTACCGCCTGAGGGATCCAAGGTCACGGCCATTCGATGTTACGTGCAGTGATTTCTCCAGATTCTCTGAACCTTTTGATGATATTACGGAGAGTAGATGGTGAAATCCCTAAATTCCTTGTTGAGAAATGTTGTTCTTCAACAATTTGCTCAGGCATTTGTTGACAAAGTGGTGACCCTCGCCCCGTCCTTGTTTGTGAACGACTGGAAGCTGCTTTTATACCCAATCATGGCACCCACCTGTTCCCAATGAGCCTGTTCACCTGTGGGATGTTCCAAATAAGTCTTTGATGAACATTCCTCAACTTTATCACTCTTTTTTGCCACTTGTGCCAGCTTTTTTGAAACATGTTGCAGCCATCAAATTCCAAATGAGCTAATATTTGCAAAAAATAAGAAAGTTTCTCAGTGTGAACATGAAATATCTTGTCTTTGCAGTCTATTCAATTGAATATAAGTTGAAAAGGATTTGTTGCATTCTCTTTTTATTTAGCATTTACACAACGTGACAACTTCACTGCTTTTATAAAACAATTATAATGGACAATTGGATCATTTCATTTGTCCTTTGAGAGCTTGTGTTGATACAAATCCGTAGAGTTCTTGCCTGGAAATTGGAGGGTTGTGATTGTGTCCCTGCATAAAAGACACCTTGCAAACATGCTGAACGAGTATCAGGCTGCACGTCACACCTTCTCAGGCAACACGTCCATATCATGCACACTTTTTTCCGCTTCTGCACATATTGCAAACGCTATTTTACTGTAAGTACGCTAAAGCACCTTTTTAATGGCCCCCGCGCCTTATTGCTTAAAGGGATTTGTCATCAGGGATTTGTCATCAATATAATATTCCACATCAGTTGTGTTATGTAAATGAGATGGAATTATTCATCCTGGCTGTTAAGGTGCATCTGCTGTCTAGACATGGCGGGAGAAGTCAGCACTGGTCGGAAAGTGTACTGTATGTCTATCAAGAGGGGTGTCCCAATACATTTGCCATTCAAAACTCCAAATAATGTTGCTATTCAGTCAACCGACTGCCGCCAGCTGTGTGGACTCCAAAATGTTTACCAAGCTCCAGGTCAAAATCAGATTGAACAACTGTGGCTGTAGGCAAACTCCCCATCTTTGTGGTGGTAGTAGTAGCCCAGGGGTCGGCAACACAAAATGTTGAAAGAGCCATATTGGACCAAAAATACAAAAACAAATCTGTCTGGAGCCGCAACAAATTAGAAGCCATATTACATACAGATAGTGTGTCATGAGATATAAATTGAATTAAGAGGACTTAAAGGAAACTAAATGAGCTCAAATATAGCTACAAATGAGGCACAATGATGCAATATGTACATATAGCTAGCCTAAATAGCATGTTAGCATCGATTAGCTTGCAGTCATTCAGTGACCAAATATGTCTGATTAGCACTACACACAAGTCAATAACATCAACAAAACTCACCTTTGTGTATTCACGCACAACGTTAAAAGTGTGGTGGACAAAATGAGACAGAAAAAGAAGTGGCATAAAACACGTCCTAGAAAGTCGGAGAAAGTTATACTTGTAAACAAACTACGGTGAGTTCAAGGACCGCCAAATTGAGTAGGACAAAGCGGCGCTCGCCAAATACTCAAATCAGTGAAGCATGTTTAATATAAACAGTGTGATTTATAACAATTAGGGAGGTTTGCGTCATGTTTGTCCTCCTACGGAAACCATATTAAAACAAAAACTTTTTTTTTCTCCTCATCTTTTTCCATTTTTCATACATTTTTAAAAAAGCTCCAGAGAGCCACTAGGGCGGCGCTAAAGAGCCGCATGCGGCTCTAGAGCCGCGGTTTGCCGACCCCTGTAGTAGCCGCACAGGAGGTCCTTCATACCGACAGCCATCAGACTGTATAATGCATATGTTCCCACTTAAATGTAGAATATATTTATATTATTCATATATTATATATAATATATTATATATATTATATTATTTATTATTATTATTGTCTATTGTGAGTGAACTGTGGTGCTGAATTTCCCCCAGGGATCAATAAAGTACTTTCTATTCTATTTAAAGTAGCAGTTCAATGTTGGTGTGAAAGCCACACTTACCATGAACTCATCAGCGCTATTTATGCTGACTCGGCAGTTTGCTATGGCAACACTTCATGTTAATAAATGGCCCGCTCCACTTTCTCATGCACTCCAAAATCATCATTGAAATTAATTGAATTAAATTATTTTATTTTTTTTTAAAAACCTAACTTGTGATTAGGGATGATACTCGAAACCGGTTTTCCCGGTTGTTCGATAAGAAAAGAACCGAGTCCTCGGACTCGAATCCCTTTTGGAGAACCGGTACCCATTATTGAGACCACTATAGTAAAGAAAAAGAGTTGATTCTTTATTCGAATCCCGTCCCGACCAGAAATGCTCCGTGTGACATCACAAGAAATGACGTCACGTAGCTCAGTCATTAGGCGCAGATAGCGAAAGCAGGAAAACAATGGACGGGAAAAAGCGCTCCAAGGTGTAATAAAGTTCAAAACAAAAGCTATAATCCAATGAATAACTTTACTGAGAGATTTGAGCAGGGTAAAACACATGACCAACACTTTTACCACCAACCGGAAACATAGCAACCAGGCTAGCAACGCACCTCCTTTACGGCAGCTGTCGCAACCTTCTTAAAACAGCCGCAGCACATACATATATATACAACACTGCAGCACATACATATATATACAACACTGCAGCACATACATATATATACAACACTGCAGCACATACATATATATACAACACTGCAGCACATACATATATATACAACACTGCAGCACATACATATATATACAACACTGCAGCACATACATATATATACAACACTGCAGCACATACATATATATACAACACTGCAGCACATACATATATATACAACACTGCAGCACATACATATATATACAACACTGCAGCACATACATATATATACAACACTGCAGCACATACATATATATACAACACTGCAGCACATACATATATATACAACACTGCAGCACATACATATATATACAACACTGCAGCACATACATATATATACAACACTGCAGCACATACATATATATACAACACTGCAGCACATACATATATATACAACACTGCAGCACATACATATATATACAACACTGCAGCACATACATATATATACAACACTGCAGCACATACATATATATACAACACTGCAGCACATACATATATATACAACACTGCAGCACATACATATATATACAACACTGCAGCACATACATATATATACAACACTGCAGCACATACATATATATACAACACTGCAGCACATACATATATATACAACACTGCAGCACATACATATATATACAACACTGCAGCACATACATATATATACAACACTGCAGCACATACATATATATACAACACTGCAGCACATACATATATATACAACACTGCAGCACATACATATATATACAACACTGCAGCACATACATATATATACAACACTGCAGCACATACATATATGATATCTCCCTTTTTTAACTTTTGTTTTTCTTTCCTTGTAAACGTTACAAAATCACACTGTAGATGTGTTGTCTGTCTAATTATAAATAATGCAGACGAGGCGTGTTGGCTGAGTTCTTGACGTTTACTTTCACAGCGTGCTCATAACCTCATTCTTAGCTGCCGGGTGGCGACATGCAACAACACTTTTCATGCTCGTCACTCCCGTTGCATGCTGGGTAGTGTAGTTGTTATATTCCCTAGCCTAGCTCATAACATCTTTCCCCCTATAAAGAAATAATGTTAACTCAATGAAGTGTATTTCTTTTTTTAGCTTTATCTTTTCATTTATTAGCATTGTAACCACATTTGCAAACAACTTTTCTCTTCATAGAATTTTCTTTCAATAAAGAAATAAAGTGCAAAAATGTCAAAGCATCATAACAAACAGTTATGTCAAATAGCAGCAGAAGTGCACTTTTTGGAGAGCTGTATTATTTTTCAGTTTTGTGCCCAAGGGACTGATTTTATTTAACACTATATTATTATTTATACACCTATAGTGATCACAGAGACAGCTTGTTTTTGTGTTACTGTATATATTTGTTTCTCTGAAAAATCCCACTTAATATACTTTGGGTAACAACAGTCAATATTTATTTATTTTTTAGGTGGGTAACAGTCAATATTTATTTATTTATTAGATTAAATTGTTTTCTTATATAATAAAAATTAGCTTTTGTTAAACCAAATATTGTGTGTTTTTTTCCATATACAACAACCTATCTGGACTCCATAAGAGAATCGATAAGGAATCGGTTTGATAAGAGGATTCGATAATAGACTCGAACTCGATAATTTCTTATCAAACATCATCCCTACTTGTGATACATAATGAGGTTTCAAACTTTCTCTCCACAATTATAGCCTGCTTATTCATGCACTTCAAATCGTTAAGAATTATTTCTCTTAATTTTAAAATGTATTGAAAACATGTACTTATGTATGACTAGGTTTCAAATGTCCTCTCCACAATTATCACCTGCTTTTTCATGCACTCCAAATCATAATTGGGAATTATTTATTTTGATTTAAAACTCTTTTTTTTTTAATTTTTTTTAAATCTACTTGTTATGAGGTTTCAAATTTCAAAAGGAAATCTTGCCTGTTTTTCATGCAGTCTAAATCAGTATTAAAATTGTTCGTTTAAAAATGAGGTGAAGTGCATTTTATTGATGGCATTTTGAATGCACGGAGACAACGTGACGAGATCCTGAGGACCGTTGTAGTGCCATTCACCCGAGACCATCCCCTCATGTTGCAGGGTTCTGTACACAATTCCTGGAAGCTGAAAACATCCCAGTTCTTGCAAGGCCAGCATACTCACCAGACGTGTCACCCATTGAGCATGTGGATCAACTTTGCACAGCCATTGAAGAGGAGAGCACCAACATTCCACACACCACAATCAACAACCTGGTCAACTGGATGCCAATGAGTTGTGCTGCACTGCGTGAGGCAAATAGTGGTCCCCCCCCCACCCCCCCCCCACACACCCACCCACCCACGCCCCACACCCAATAAAGCAAATCTGCACATTTCAAAGTGGCCTTTTTTGCGGGGAGCCGGTTTAGATGCACTGCGAATTTCTTTGAAACGCCTTTGGGGATGGATTATGGTAGAGAAAAGGAACATTCACTTCACGGGCAACAGCTCTGGTGGACATTCCTGCAGTCAGCATGCCGACTGCACGCTGCCTCAAAACTTGTGACATCTGTGGCATTGTGCACATTTCAGAGTGGCCTAAAGCACACCCGTGCAATAATCATGCTGTTTAATCCACTTGATATGCCACACCTGTGAGGTGGGAGGGATTATCTTGGCAAAGAAGAAATGCTCACTAACACAGATTTAGACCGATTTGTGAACAATATTTGAGAAGAACAGGTATTTTGTGTGTATAGTAAACGTTTTACATCTTTGAGTTCAACTCAGGAAAAATGCAAGCAAAAACAAAAGTGTTGCGTTTATATTTTTGTTCAGTATATTTACACTTCTTGTAGTAAATGAACACTCCACTCGAAACAATTTACAACACATCTGCTATATTGCTATTCAAATACCAAATTAGAAGCAATGTAAAGCAAAGCTTAGTCCGCCAATCAAGAGGACATGGAGGCCGTGCACCCACCTTCTTGTGCACCAGCAGCACCGACGAGGACATGGAGGCCGTGCACCCACCTTCTTGTGCACCAGCAGCACCGACGAGGACATGGAGGCCGTGCACCCACCTTCTTGTGCACCAGCAGCACCGAGGAGGACATGGAGGCCGTGCACCCACCTTCTTGTGCACCAGCAGGACCAACGAGGACATGGAGGCCGTGCACCCACCTTCTTGTGCACCAGCAGGACCGACGAGGACATGGAGGCCGTGCACCCACCTTCATGTGCACCAGCAGCACCGACGAGGACATGGAGGCCGTGCACCCACCTTCTTGTGCACCAGCAGCACCGACGAGGACATGGAGGCCGTGCACCCACCTTCTTGTGCACCAGCAGGACCGACGAGGACATGGAGGCCGTGCACCCACCTTCTTGTGCACCAGCAGCACCGACGAGGACATGGAGGCCGTGCACCCACCTTCTTGTGCACCAGCAGCACCGACGAGGACATGGAGGCCGTGCACCCACCTTCTTGTGCACCAGCAGGACCGACGAGGACATGGAGGCCGTGCACCCACCTTCTTGTGCACCAGCAGGACCGAGGAGGACATGGAGGCCGTGCACCCACCTTCTTGTGCACCAGCAGGACCGACGAGGACATGGAGGCCGTGCACCCACCTTCTTGTGCACCAGCAGGACCGACGAGGACATGGAGGCCGTGCACCCACCTTCTTGTGCACCAGCAGGACCGACGAGGACATGGAGGCCGTGCACCCACCTTCTTGTGCACCAGCAGCACCGACGAGGACATGGAGGCCGTGCACCCACCTTCTTGTGCACCAGCAGCACCGACGAGGACATGGAGGCCGTGCACCCACCTTCTTGTGCACCAGCAGCACCGACGAGGACATGGAGGCCGTGCACCCACCTTCTTGTGCACCAGCAGGACCGACGAGGACATGGAGGCCGTGCACCCACCTTCTTGTGCACCAGCAGGACCGACGAGGACATGGAGGCCGTGCACCCACCTTCTTGTGCACCAGCAGCACCGACGAGGACATGGAGGCCGTGCACCCACCTTCTTGTGCACCAGCAGCACCGACGAGGACATGGAGGCCGTGCACCCACCTTCTTGTGCACCAGCAGGACCAACGAGGACATGGAGGCCGTGCACCCACCTTCTTGTGCACCAGCAGGACCGACGAGGACATGGAGGCCGTGCACCCACCTTCTTGTGCACCAGCAGCACCGACGAGGACATGGAGGCCGTGCACCCACCTTCTTGTGCACCAGCAGCACCGACGAGGACATGGAGGCCGTGCACCCACCTTCTTGTGCACCAGCAGCACCGACGAGGACATGGAGGCCGTGCACCCACCTTCTTGTGCACCAGCAGCACCGACGAGGACATGGAGGCCGTGCACCCACCTTCTTGTGCACCAGCAGCACCGACGAGGACATGGAGGCCGTGCACCCACCTTCTTGTGCACCAGCAGCACCGACGAGGACATGGAGGCCGTGCACCCACCTTCTTGTGCACCAGCAGGACCAACGAGGACATGGAGGCCGTGCACCCACCTTCTTGTGCACCAGCAGGACCGACGAGGACATGGAGGCCGTGCACCCACCTTCTTGTGCACCAGCAGCACCGACGAGGACATGGAGGCCGTGCACCCACCTTCTTGTGCACCAGCAGCACCGACGAGGACATGGAGGCCGTGCACCCACCTTCTTGTGCACCACCAGGACCAACGAGGACATGGAGGCCGTGCACCCACCTTCTTGTGCACCAGCAGAACCGACGAGGACATGGAGGCCGTGCACCCACCTTCTTGTGCACCAGCAGCACCGACGAGGACATGGAGGCCGTGCACCCACCTTCTTGTGCACCAGCAGCACCGACGAGGACATGGAGGCCGTGCACCCACCTTCTTGTGCACCAGCAGGACCAACGAGGACATGGAGGCCGTGCACCCACCTTCTTGTGCACCAGCAGGACCGACGAGGACATGGAGGCCGTGCACCCACCTTCTTGTGCACCAGCAGCACCGACGAGGACATGGAGGCCGTGCACCCACCTTCTTGTGCACCAGCAGCACCGACGAGGACATGGAGGCCGTGCACCCACCTTCTTGTGCACCAGCAGGACCGACGAGGACATGGAGGCCGTGCACCCACCTTCTTGTGCACCAGCAGCACCGACGAGGACATGGAGGCCGTGCACCCACCTTCTTGTGCACCAGCAGGACCGACGAGGACATGGAGGCCGTGCACCCACCTTCTTGTGCACCAGCAGCACCGACGAGGACATGGAGGCCGTGCACCCACCTTCTTGTGCACCAGCAGGACCGACGAGGACATGGAGGCCGTGCACCCACCTTCTTGTGCACCAGCAGCACCGACGAGGACATGGAGGCCGTGCACCCACCTTCTTGTGCACCAGCAGGACCGACGAGGACACATTTAGGCGTCTTGCAAGAGTTGACCACATGGTCCTCGTCCTCCCGTCGTGCTTCTGCAAATTAAAAGAAGAGAATGAAAGAAAGAAATGCAGTGAGGAGATTTTGTTTAAAGCATAAACAAATGTGTTTCCCTGAAAAATCAAAGGCAGCAATGGAGTGTGTGAGTGTGTGTAATGATGGCCATTACAGCCTCCACACCGTAATTAACGGTGTTAGCTAACCACTGACACGCTGACGAATTGTTCCCTTTTCATTCCATCTCCCAGCTGAAATTAAATCATTATTTTTATTTTGTGCTCGGGTCCAATTGCTAGCAGCAGCATCAATACAACACTGCTGCTCTGTTTTCTCTTTTCATGGCAGGGGAATGAAAAACTGCTTCATTAGTGGAGAAAAAGACAAATTACAGTGCACGTATTGTACAGGTCAATTATTAATAATGGGCTTCAACCTGATTCATTAACATACATAGTTGAAATGTTTTTGTTTAATTTTATTTTACTAATTTAATATTTTTACTGTATTCATTCAAAGTTAATGATAATATTTAATTTTTTTAAACATATTGAATTATGGAGTTGTTAAATAGTATTGCATTAATTAATAATACTACTAATACTTACAATTTGTTGTATTAAAAAATAACTTTTTTTTTTTTTTTTTAAATAGTAAATCTGAAATGATTGTCCAAAAATCAGACATACATAAAAATAATAAATAATATCTTTAAATAAATAATTTTTGTGGTCCCCTTTATTTAGAAAAGTATTGAAATACATTTTGGTACCAGTACTAAAATACTGGTATCAGGACAACCCTAATATACACATAATTATACATATATACACATACATATAGAATTATGGAGTTAATAAATAGTATTGAATTAATTAATTAATTAATTAATTAATAATACTTAAAAATGAAATGATAAACAGCAATTTATTGTATTTAAAAAAAAAAAAAATAGCAAATCTGAAATAATTAAAAGAAAGCCTAAAATGCCATTTTTGTGGTCCTCTTTATTTAGAAAAGTATTGAAAAGTATTGAAATACATTTTGGTACCGGTACCAAAATATTGGTATCGGGACAACCCTAATATATACACATAATTATACATGTACACATTGAATTATGGAGTTGTTAATAGCATTAATGAATTAATTAATAATACTTAAATAAAATAATGATAAACAGCAATTTATTGTATTTAAAAAAAACTTTATTTTTTAAATAGCAAATCTGAAATAATTGTCCAAAAATCAGATGTACATAAAAATATATTGCAGAGGCACACACAAAAAAACATGTATTTAATACTGTCAGCAAAAGTATTGCATTATTATTAGTCTTACTTTTGTGAAATGACCTTACCGACAATACACTGTACTGTATGAGGTCATGTGATCCCTGGGATTTGTTAGTTGGTTAGTCAGTTGGCTAGTTAGTTAGCAACATAAGTAGGGTTGGGTATCGAGTATCGAGTATCAATTGGAACCGGGACTAACTTTCCGATTCTCCCGGAATCGTTCAAAAGGTTTCCTGCAGCATCATACACTTAAGTGTAAATGTGTTTTCATGAGGTTTCCTGCAGCATCATACACTTATGTGTAAATGTGTTTTCATGAGGTTTCCTGCAGCATCATACACTTATGTGTAAATGTGTTTTCATGAGGTTTCCTGCAGCATCATACACTTATGTGTAAAGGTGTTTTCATGAGGTTTCCTGCAGCATCATACACTTATGTGTAAATGTGTTTTCATGAGGTTTCCTGCAGCATCATACACTTATGTGTAAATGTGTTTTCATGAGGTTTCCTGCAGCATCATACACTTATGTGTAAAGGTGTTTTCATGAGGTTTCCTGCAGCATCATACACTTATGTGTAAATGTGTTTTCATGAGGTTTCCTGCAGCATCATACACTTATGTGTAAATGTGTTTTCATGAGGTTTCCTGCAGCATCATACACTTATGTGTAAAGGTGTTTTCATGAGGTTTCCTGCAGCATCATACACTTATGTGTAAAGGTGTTTTCATGAGGTTTTCAAAAATAAAGCTCTCTTGAGGAAAGTGTACCCCTGGGAAAATGTATTCATAATTTATAATATTTATATTCAAGTTCATAGATTTGATATTTATATTCTAGTTGAAAACAGCCCTGTGAGGAATTTATAGTAAAGTTCATAAAAAGTTAATAGAATTAAAATTGATGGAGAATGTCAGACTATTTCATTCAGAAGGACTGTAGGTTAGCTAGCTCATTTGAAATATCCTAAACTTTTTTTTGACCCTGCCTCTTAAAAGAATCGGGACCGAGAATCGTCAGGAATCGGAATCGAAACAAAGAATCGGAATCGGAATCGTTCGAATTCAAACGATACCCAACCCTAAACATAAGTCAAAATGTTATTGTCAGAATTTTTCGAAACTTTCAGGACATGTCAGCGATGGGATAAGGAACAATTGATTATATTTTGGTGCTGATCTGGATCATTTCTGCTGCTACCTTAAGAATTTCCACTTTTGTGTGTGTGTGTGGGGGGGGGGGGGGTGCACACTTGCAGCCTGCCTCCACCCACAGAGAGAAAGAGGGCCGGGGTTAGAGGAATGATTGAGAAGAGACTTAACTTTATTTCATTCTGCTATTTATATTATATGTTATTATATGTATATATTTATAAGTTATGGGCAGATTTTGATCAAATTTCCAGGAAATGTTAGAAATAGGATAAGGAAGAAGTGATTACTTTTTGGTGGCTGGATTCAGGACTTCTTTTTTACTATTGGTAGATAAGGCCTGGTGGAGGTCTGCGCTCTGAGTACTTTCTAGTTTATGATTAATAATTGTTGATTTTGAAAACTTTTTGTTGCAACCTTAAACGGCGGAATTTTTTTTACAGAAAGTTGTGGTAAAAGTTGTGATGTTTTGAAGCAAAAATGGTAGCTCTTGTATCGACGAGTCCTTCCGGCTCCTCATGGTTCAAAACACTGAACTTAAAAGTGGATGCTACCAGATCCCCCTCTCTCCTGAATCCTGCTTCCTGTACTGTACGGGTTATGTGGCGGTCCAAGGTCCTCAGTTTTTTTCCAACCTATCTTGTCCTGCCTCAAGGGCAAATAATACAGATGTCCGTATCTGCTGGACTTTAGTGTGAGACTTCTTGTTATGTTATGTTATTTTCATTTGTTGTATTGCAAAAAAGCGTGCAGTATGTCTATGCTTCCAAGTGCCACGTTGCAGATAACTGGCCGCCTTGCTCCTTGAAAGGTGAATGCACACAAGAAAAGTGTTTTTCTGCTTCATGAATATTCTTTGGAGTGTCTGTTCTGTATGTTGGTGCAAAATTGAAAGCAGACATTTTTCCTTGTGAAGCAACTTTGGCCGTGCAGGAAGAAAAACCTGCTTTTGGCTTCAAATGTTGACACGCCGCCATTAGAATCTTGATTTGATCCGAGGTAATGCTTCTTCTTGCTCTGAGATTTAGCAGCAGGGCTTTCCCCACCTTACGCGCTCGCATCGGGGGGAATAATTGAAATGTCAAACGGACGGCGTTTTTGTGGTCCACTCAATGTTTTGTAAATAATAGCAGACTCTCCACCACATGAGTCACGGCTGTCCGAGGCTGCTTCAGCTGACCTTCTGTGGACGTCATAAATAATACAAAGCTGTCAGCTCGGCTTTATTGAGAGTCCCAAACGTGCCGTTGGCTTGAAGTGGACCATTTGACGAGTTCAAGTGACAGCCAGCAGACCCCAAATCAAGAGGAATGCTGGGAAAGTCTGTCAGGGTCTACTACAATGATTAATGCTGCTAGTCACATGACAGGCCAATGTTGACACATTTGGGTCTGTGTGCAAATACCTGCCAGGGTTCTTTCAAAAAAGATAATAAAAACCTCCCAATGTCGGTTTGATTAACGTCAGCAGTTATTAAGTAAGTAATGTCACCAAATAGAAGTAGCTGCCTTTGAAGTAGAATGTGTGGGAAGAAACTCAAGGGTGTTTAAGGATCTTTTACCTTTGAATTGATACGGTACCAAGGTACCTGGGACTCCATGCCAGGTAGTAGGGCTGGGCGAAATATGGAGTTTGTAAGATAAATCCATATATTTTTAAACAAGATATGAATCAAGAAAATATCATAATATTGATATAATTAATTTCACATTAAAATGACTAAACGCTGCTTATTTGTTGTGTTCCTTGATTCTACTAAGCCCCTCCCCTTCCTCCTTCCAAGACCTGCTTGCACGTATAAGAACATCCCTGATTGGTTGGTTGGTTACTATGATGAGTCACCATTGGTTGAGATTAAGGCAAAACATTAGGGACAGGCCAATCAGAGACAAGATAGGGCGGGTCATGGAACCAGGAAGGGAAATCACAACAGACATCCCAAATGACGACACGAGAGTCGGAGAAAAGTCATTAAGTCATTTTCAAGCGGGTGATTTATATATATATATATATATATATATATATATATATATATATATATATATATATATATATATATATATATATATATATATATATATATATATACATATATATATATACATATATATATATATATATATATATATATATATATATATATATATATATATATATATATATATATATATAAATATATATATATATATAAATATATATATATATATATATATATATATATATATATATATATATATATATATATATATACGAAACATCTAAGGAAGAGAATCCCTCTGCCATCTTCTACTAGCTTTATATATATATATATATATATATATATATATATATATATATATATATATATATATATATATATATATATATATATATATATATATATATATATATATATATATAAAGCTAGTAGAAGATGGCAGAGGGATTCTCTTTCTTAGATGTTTCGTTTAGCGATGTAGACCACGTCCAGGAAAGCCACAATGTTGGCCACATTTGGACAAATGTATGATAAAACATTAATTTGAGTTGTTTACCATGTAAGCACAAATTTAAACTGTTCTCCAGTTGCATTTGGCAAGAGAAATGCTGCCAAGAATGTGAGGAAGATCATAGTCGCACAATTAAGTCAAGTCACTTGGTATTATTTCATTTTTTTGTCATAAACATACAATCATGTGAGCTTACGGACTGTATCCCTTGCAGACTGTATTGATATATATTGATATATAATGTAGGAACCAGAATATTAATAACAGAAAGAAACAACCTTTTTGTGTGAATGAGTGTAAATGGGGGAGGGAGGTTTGTTGGGTTGCTGCACTAATTGTAATTGTGATTTTTATGTTGATTTAATTAAAGAAATAAAATAAAATAAAAACTTTTTCTTGTGCGGCCCGGTACCAATCGATCCACGGACTGGTACCGGGCTGCGGCCCGGTGGTTGGGGACCACTAGCACACACAAACTGTAGTTCAGCTTTGACACATATCTGCTGTGCTTATGATCAATACAACACTCAAAAGTTAGCATGTCCTTAATTGTAACATAAATGTCATTTAAACTAAAGCTATGTGTATTTTGCTGCGTCACCATGGTTACCGCCCGACCAACGGCCGCCATCTTAGAAAACAACCCTGAATGTCACTCGTTTTTAACTCATAAAATTAACAAAACAGACCTTAGCTTAACATTGCTAACTCTAAAAGGTACATAATAAATGATACTAGTGCTTGAAAGTGTTTTATGCAAACCAGCTTACCTGCAAAAGCATTAAAAGAGCGTTACAACCGCAGCTTGATGCATCTGCTCGTCTTCATATGACGTAATGACAGACTTCTTCTACAGCGCCAGCTACTGACACCACAGGAAGCAAGCGCTCTCTGCTGGTGGAATTAAATATTGCACGCTGCATGGAAATACATAGGAAACCTTCACATCACAAAAAATGAGTTTATAAACAATATTTAAATGGACTTTTCTGACCTTAAAGAGTTTTAATGTGGGGGCACACTTACGTTAGTTAAAATGTGATTTAAGTCCTTATGATGATTATGTTAGTTAAAATGTGATTGAAGTCCTTATGATGATTATGTTAGTTAAAATGTGATTGAAGTCCTTATGATGATTATGTTAGTTAAAATGTGATTGAAGTACTTATGATGATTATGTTAGTTAACATGTGATTGAAGTACTTATGATGATTATGTTAGTTAACATGTGATTGAAGTCCTTATGATGATTATGTTAGTTAACATGTGATTGAAGTGCTTATGATGATTATGTTAGTTAACATGTGATTCAATCAATCAATCAATCATCAATCAATGTTTATTTATATAGCCCTAAATCACAAGTGTCTCAAAGGGCTGTACAAGCCACAACGACATCCTCGGTACAGAGCCCACATACGGGCAAGGAAAAACTCACCCCAGTGGGACGTCGGTGAATGACTATGAGAAACCTTGGAGAGGACCGCATATGTGGGTAACCCCCCCCCTCTAGGGGAGACCGAAAGCAACGGATGTCGAGTGGGTCTGACATAACATTGTGAAAGTCCAGTCCACAGTGGATCCAACACATCAGCGGGAGTCCAGTCCACAGCGGGGCCAACAGGAAACCATCCCGAGCGGAGACGGGTCAGCAGCGCAGAGATGTCCCCAACCGATGCACAGGCTAGTGGTCCACCCGGGGTCCCGACTCTGGACAGCCAGCACTTCATCCATGGCCACCGGACCTATGCAACTCCCCCTCGCAAGGGACAGGGGAGAAGAGGAGAGAAGAAAAGAAACGGCAGATCAACTGGTCTAAAAAAGGGGGGGTCTATTTAAAGGCTAGATTATACAAATGAGTTTTAAGATGGGACTTAAATGCTTCTACTGAGGTAGCATCTCTAACTGTTACCGGGAGGGCATTCCAGAGTACTGGAGCCCGAATAGAAAACGCTCTATAGCCCGCAGACTTTTTTTTGGCTCTGGGAATCACTAATAAGCCGGAGTTCTTTGAACGCAGATTTCTTGCCGGGACATATGGTACAATACAATCGGCGAGATAGGCTGGAGCTAAACCGTGTAATATTTTATACGTAAGTAGTAAAACCTTAAAGTCGCATCTTAAGTGCACAGGAAGCCAGTGCAAGTGAGCCAGTATAGGCGTAATATGATCAAACTTTCTTGTTTTTGTCAAAAGCCTTGCAGCCGCATTTTGTACCAACTGTAATCTTTTAATGCTAGACATAGGGAGGCCCGAAAATAAAACGTTACAGTAATCGAGACGAGACGTAACGAACGCATGAATAATGATCTCAGCGTCGCTAGTGGACAAGATGGAACGAATTTTAGCGATATTACGGAGATGAAAGAAGGCCGTTTTAGTAACACTCTTAATGTGTGACTCAAACGAGAGAGTTGGGTGGAAGATAATACCCAGATTCTTTACCGAGTCTCCTTGTTTAATTGTTTGGTTGTCAAATGTTAAGGTGGTATTATTAAATAGATGTTGGTGTCTAGCAGGACCGATAATCAGCATTTCCGTTTTCTTAGCGTTGAGTTGCAAAAAGTTAGCGGACATCCATTGTTTAATTTCATTAAGACACGCCTCCAGCTGACTACAGTCCGGCGTGTTGGTCAGCTTTAGGGGCATGTAGAGTTGAGTGTCATCAGCATAACAGTGAAAGCTAACACCGTACTTGCGTATGATGTCACCCAGCGGCAGCATGTAAATACTAAAGAGTGCAGGGCCAAGAACCGAACCCTGGGGAACTCCGCACGTTACCTTGACATAGTCCGAGGTCACATTGTTATGGGAGACGCACTGCATCCTGTCAGTAAGATAAGAGTTAAACCAAGACAAGGCTAAGTCTGACATACCAATACGTGTTTTGATACGCTCTAATAAAATATTATGATCGACGGTATCGAAAGCGGCGCTAAGATCAAGAAGCAGCAACATAGATGACGCATCAGAATCCATCGTTAGCAATAGATCATTAGTCATTTTTGCGAGGGCTGTCTCCGTAGAGTGATTTGCCCTGAAACCGGATTGAAAAGGTTCACAGAGATTGTTAGTCACTAAGTGTTCATTTAGCTGCTGTGCAACAGTTTTTTCGAGAATTTTGGAAATAAACGGAAGGTGGGAGACCGGTCGGTAGTTTACCATGTGGTCAGGATCGAGGTTAGGTCTTTTGAGCAGAGGATGAATAACCGCTTTTTTGAATGCTAGGGGAACAGTGCCGGAGGAAAGTGATAAGTTTATAATATTTAACACTGATGGACCTAATAATACAAACAGTTCCTTGATAAGTTTCCCAGGAAGTGGGTCAAGTAAACATGTTGTTTGTTTTATCCCACTTACACGCTGTAATAATTCCTCCAATGTTATTTCATCAAAAATAGAGAGACTATTTTGGAGGGCAGTGTCCGTCGTATATACAGTCGTATTTGTGTTAATAGAGCCCAGTTGTAGCTGGGATGCGTTGTCTTTAATCTCCTTTCTAATGACTTCAATTGAATTGAAGTACTTATGATGATTATGTTAGTTAACATGTGATTGAAGTACTTATGATGATTATGTTAGTTAACATGTGATTGAAGTACTTATGATGATTATGTTAGTTAACATGTGATTGAAGCCATCACCTGTGCAATCAATGAAGGTTCCATCAAGGCCACGTGTTGACCCCGGAACAGACCATTTCTATTTGGCATTTCTTCCAATTGCAAAGTGAAGGTTGTGGAAAAAACTAGTTTGACTTTGGAGCTTGGACTGCATTCTTCTTGTGAGTCCCGAGGAGGAAGGAGCTTGTCAGAGGGCGAGGCAGAGTTTCACTTCGGGGACCTGCGATGACGCCGGAACTCCATTTCAGAGCATCCAGAAAGTTCCTGCTAATGGCTAGAAGCAGAAACCGGAGACGGGAGGGCCAGCGCCTGAGTGACCACAGTTGGGTTTATTCCCTGCAGACTAGTAATGGTTACAAGACTTCTCTCTGCAGACTAGTAATGGTTACAACACACTGGACTTCTCTCTGCAGACTAGTAAGGGTTACAAGACTTCTCTCTGCAGACTAGTAAGGGTTACAACACACTGGCCTTCTCTCTGAAGACTAGTAAGGGTTACAAGACTTCTCTCTGCAGACTAGTAATGGTTACAAGACTTCTCTCTGCAGACTAGTAATGGTTACAACACACTGGACTTCTCTCTGCAGACTAGTAATGGTTACAACACACTGGACTTCTCTCTGCAGACTAGTAAGGGTTACAAGACTTCTCTCTGCAGACTAGTAAGGGTTACAACACACTGGCCTTCTCTCTGAAGACTAGTAAGGGTTACAAGACTTCTCTCTGCAGACTAGTAATGGTTACAAGACTTCTCTCTGCAGACTAGTAAGGGTTACAAGACTTCTCTCTGCAGACTAGTAAGGGTTACAACACACTGGCCTTCTCTCTGAAGACTAGTAAGGGTTACAAGACTTCTCTCTGCAGACTAGTAAGGGTTACAACACACTGGCCTTCTCTCTGAAGACTAGTAAGGGTTACAAGACTTCTCTCTGCAGACTAGTAATGGTTACAAGACTTCTCTCTGCAGACTAGTAATGGTTACAACACACTGGACTTCTCTCTGCAGACTAGTAAGGGTTACAAGACTTCTCTCTGCAGACTAGTAAGGGTTACAACACACTGGCCTTCTCTCTGAAGACTAGTAAGGGTTACAAGACTTCTCTCTGCAGACTAGTAATGGTTACAACACACTGGACTTCTCTCTGCAGACTAGTAATGGTTACAAGACTTCTCTCTGCAGACTAGTAATGGTTACAACACACTGGACTTCTCTCTGCAGACTAGTAAGGGTTACAAGACTTCTCTCTGCAGACTAGTAAGGGTTACAACACACTGGCCTTCTCTCTGAAGACTAGTAAGGGTTACAAGACTTCTCTGCAGACTAGTAATGGTTACAAGACTTCTCTCTGCAGACTAGTAAGGGTTACAAGACTTCTCTCTGCAGACTAGTAATGGTTACAACACACTGGCCTTCTCTCTGAAGACTAGTAAGGGTTACAAGACTTCTCTCTGCAGACTAGTAATGGTTACAACACACTGGCCTTCTCTCTGAAGACTAGTAAGGGTTACAAGACTTCTCTCTGAAGACTAGTAAGGGTTACAAGACTTCTCTCTGCAGACTAGTAAGGGTTACAAGACTTCTCTCTGCAGACTAGTAAGGGTTACAACACACTGGCCTTCTCTCTGCAGACTAGTAAGGGTTACAAGACTTCTCTCTGCAGACTAGTAAGGGTTACAACACACTGGCCTTCTCTCTGCAGACTAGTAAGGGTTACAAGTTACAAGACACCAACAAAGTCCACAGTGGGAGTTCTACAGTCTGACAACACAGAAGCAAAAATATTTGGACTATAAAAAAACCTTCCAGTTGTGAATTAAAGCAGTTTTTTATGCAGTGATTCTCATTATTTAAGTACAGTCTTTTATTTTACTGCATTCACAGTGTTACTGTTCAAACTCTCTGTAATGTTACAGTGGCCAAAAATATTGAATATACTTAATGAATACTTAGGTCTACTACACTACTGTATTTAATGTTGTCATCATGGTGGTACTTAATGAATACTTAGTACTACTACACTACTGTATTTAATGTTGTCATCATGGTGGTACTTAATGAATACTTAGGTCTACTACACTACTGTATTTAATGTTGTCATGGTGGTACTTAATGAATACTTAGGTCTACTACACTACTGTATTTAATGTTGTCATTATGGTGGTACTTAATGAATACTTAGGTCTACTACACTACTGTATTTAATGTTGTCATGGTGGTACTTAATGAATACTTAGGTCTACTACACTACTGTATTTAATGTTGTCATTATGGTGGTACTTAGTGAATACTTAGGTCTACTACACTACTGTATTTATTGTTGTCATCATGGTGGTACTTAATGAATACTTAGGTCTACTACACTACTGTATTTAATGTTGTCATCATGGTGGTACTTAATGAATACTTAGGTCTACTACACTACTGTATTTAATGTTGTCATTATGGTGGTACTTAATGAATACTTAGGTCTACTACACTATTGTATTTAATGTTGTCATTATGGTGGTACTTAATGAATACTTAGGTCTACTACACTACTGTATTTAATGTTGTCATCATGGTGGTACTTAATGAATACTTAAGTCTACTACACTACTGTATTTAATGTTGTGATCATGGTGGTAGTTGTAGTATTTTGTGAGGTAGTACTTGGTGATCAACAGTGAGTACTACATCAGGTGTACTTGGATGGCGCAGACATGAATTTATGTGGGAGAAAAAGAAAAAATAACATCTAAAACTCTTCAATTCTGTTGGCAGCCGCCCAAAAATATCTCACACACACACACACAGAGAGAGACACACAGAGACACACACACACACACACACAGAGACACACAGAGACACACACACACACAGACACACACACAGAGACACAGACACACACAGAGAGAGAGAGAGAGAGAGAGAGACAGGAGGTAATTGCATGCTGATGGTGTGGCAGACAAGTGGCAGCCAAGGAAAGAAGGAATGCAAGTGCAGACTATTAATACGAGGGAGAGGAGGAGAAATACCAGGAGAATATTTTCCTTTTATTATCATTATTACAACTGTAATTTCTGGAAAGTGTTTAGTTGTATTGTCTTTCACAGCAAGGAGACATTTGATCCCACAGGAGACTGAGGGCAGCGAGAAAGTGGAGCGTTGCAGCAAAGTGGAGATTGAGGAGCAGAATACTGACATCCAAAAGCGACATGACACTGGAACGCAGGCCTGGGCAATTATTTGGACTCGGGGGCCAAATTCAGAGAAAAACAATGTGTCTGGGGGCCAGTACATCTATTTTGAGGAGCACATCAGGACTTCCTGGGGACAAACACCTCATTAGCATCAACGCTACAAACTAGCGTGGGACTTAGCCAACACTTCAAATGTTAGCATTTTGGACAAAAGTGCAGGAATAAACTAAACAGTTCTGATTTGTTGCTGAACTAAAAAGGTTCTCCTTGACATAGAATATTGTTGGAAAAAGAGCGACTTAATGGTCTTTCCTTTGGGAGGAAGCTGCTTCTTTCCCATCAACACCTCTCAGGTGTGAAGGGGGGGCCTCGAGGGGCTCCGTCCCTCCACGCCGCTTCAATCACCTGGACAGGCCGCTTCAATCTGGATCAAAAGTCATTGGTGCTGCCGCTACCTCTGGGCTCCTTCAGCAGCACACGTCTGGCTTGGAATTCAACACAAAATGTCAGCCGGCTTCTTCCTCCTGTTTGTCTTTTTTTGCTTCTGTTCAATCCACTCGTCGTTTGAGGCAATTATTCAGCTCGCCTTTCAACAACAAGCTGCTAAATATTCATACACGCCCACCCATGCACTAATGGGGATATTTGAGGCCAACACACACACACACACACACACACACACACACACACACACACACACACACACACACACACACACACACACACACACACACACACACACACACACACACACACACACACACACACACACACACACACACACACACACTGCTTCTTTTTGGGCAAGAGCAAGGGATGTGACCTTGGCGACCGAATCGAGTCTTTTGAACGGCTCTTTTAAGTGAGCGATCAGAAAGGATTCCCAGTTATCAAATCAAATCAACTTTATTTATAAAGCACATTTAAAATGTACCACAGGGGTAGCCAAAGTGCTGTACAATGGGCAGGTTAAAAGAGAATACGAGTACCGAGCAAACACAACACAACACAATAAAAAATCAATCAATCAATCAAAGAGGTTGACAGCAGGTGTATTATGGGGTGCCATTGCAGGATGGATATCACTCAGTGTTAAAAGCCATGGAATAAAAGCATGTTTTTAAGAGAGATTTAAAAACAGGAAGAGAGGAGGCTTGTCTAACACTCAGAGGTAGGTCGTTCCAGAGCTTGGGAGCAGCAGTGGCGAAAGCTCTGTCACCTCTAAGCTTCAGCCTTGTGTCAGAGCGGAGGTGGAGAGAGTACTGAAAATGTGAACTCAAGTACAAGTCGGCGGTATAGCTCGGTTGGTGGAGTGGCCGTGCCGGCAACTTGAGGGTTCCAGGTTCGATCCATGCTTCCGCCATCTTAGTCACTGCTGTGACTTGTGTCCTTGGGCAAGACACTTTACCCACCTGCTCCCAGTGCCACCCACACGGCTTTAAATGTAACATAATTAATGATACGATTATTTTTTATTTACTTTCACTAAACAAAAGTATTCATATTCTCTTCATGTCATATTATGCTCCTTCCAGTGTTGTTTTTAGGTTAAAGAGTTGTTATCCAATCAGAATTCAGCTCGCTTATGTTGCCAGGCTGTACCAAATCTGCCTTCAGAATCAACAATGTGTGTGCACTGGAAGTGAACGGCCACATACAGTTGATAGACAGTTGCCATAGCAGCAGTTGTTGACAGTAGCCTCTCCATGTAGCCTGATGTTAACGAGACTGTGATTGGATACTCACTTGTCACTCCAAAGTGACAGAGGAGGACAAAATGTTGATCAGGTGTCAGGTTATTATATTAATAACAGAAAGAAACAACCTTTTTGTGTGAATGAGTGTAAATGGGGGAGGGAGGTTTTTTGGCTTGGTGCACTAATTGTAAGTGTGTTTTTTATGTTGATTTAATGTAAAAAAAATAAAACCATTTATTTATTTTTTTTAAATTTCTTATGTGGCCCGGTACCAATCGATCCAAGGACCGGTACCGGTGGTTGGGGACCACTGTTGTAGGGTACAAAGTAGGGATGTCCGATAATGGCTTTTTGCCGATATCGTCCAACTCTTTAATTACCGATACAGATATCAACCGATGCCGATATATGCAGTCGTGGAATTAACACATTATTATGCCTAATTTGGACAACCAGGTATGGTGAAGATAAGGTACTTTTTTAAAAAATTAGTAAAATACGATAAATAAATTAAAAACATTTTCTTGAATAAAAAAGAAAGTAAAACAATATAAAAACAGTTACATAGAAACTAGTAATGAATGAAAATGAGTCAAATGAAGTGTTAAAGGTTAGTACTATTAGTGGAGCAGCAGCACGCACAATCATGTGTGCTTACGGACTGTATCCCTTGCAGACTGTATTGATATATATTGATATATAATGTAGGAAGCAGAATATTAATAACAGAAAGAAACAACCCTTTTGTGTGAATGAGTGTAAATGGGGGAGGGAGGTATGTGGGCTTGTATTAAGCCTCAGGGAGTTGAACGCCCCTGCCTTACATAGTTCCGGGTCACCCTTGGGCAAGGTGTAGCACCCGAATGCCCCCCCATCAGGGTTACGATACCCCCCATGAACTACACTAAAAGAGGATGCGTTACCCGGCCCGGAGGAAGCCCGGGGCCCTCCTCCGGAGCTAGGCCCGGAGGTAGGGCTCGTCAGCGAGCGCCTGGTGGCCGGGCTTGCCACGGAGCCCGGCCGGGCACAGCCCGAAGAAGCTACGTGGACACACCATCTTCTCTGCCACGTGGGCCCACCACCCGCGGTCGGAACCAGTGGGGTCGGGTGCGCTGCCAAGTGGATGGCGGTGAAAGTGGAGGCTCCGGACGGACCAATTCGGGGCAGCAGAGGCTGACTTTCGGGACGTGGAACGTCTCTACGCTGGTGGGGAAGGAGCCTGAGCTGGTGCGAGAGGTGGAGCGCTACCGGTTGGATCTGGTGGGGCTTACCTCTACGCATAGCAAGGGCTCTGAAACCACACTCCTGGACAAGGGATGGACCTTGTTCACTTCTGGAGTTGCTCAGGGTGTGAGGGCACAGGCGGGTGTGGGGATACTCACGAGTCCCCGGCTGAGTGCCTGTACGTTGGAGTTCACCCCAGTGGACAAGAGGGTCGCCTCCCTTCGCCTTAGGGTTGGAGGGGGGAAAACTCTGACTGTTGTTTGTGCATACGCACCAAACAGGAGTTCAGAGTATTCAGCCTTCTTGGATACCTTGCATGGGGTCCTGTATGGGGCGCCGGCAGAGGATTCCATAGTCTTGCTGGGGGACTTCAACGCGCACGTGGGCAATGACAGTGATACTTGGACTGGCGTGATTGGGAGGAACGGTCTCCCTGATCTGAACCTGAGTGGTGGATTGTTATTGGACTTCTGTGCTAGTCACGGACTTGCGATAACAAACACCATGTTCAAGCATAAGGATGCTCATAGGTGTACCTGGTACCAGAGCACCCTAGGCCAAAGATCAATGATCGATTTTGTAATCGTATCAGCTGATCTGAGGCCGTATGTTTTGGACACTCGGGTGAAGAGAGGGGCTGAACTGTCAACTGATCACCATCTGGTGGTGAGTTGGGTTAGATGGCGGGGGAAACCTCTGGACAGACCTGGCAAACCCAAGCGTGTAGTGCGGGTGAACTGGGAACGTTTGGAGGAGTCCTCTGTCCGGAAGGACTTCAACTCCCACCTCCGGCGGGACTTCTCTGCCATCCCTGTGGAGGTTGGGGACATTGAACAGGAATGGGCAATGTTCAAAGCCTCTATTGCTAAAGCTGCAGATGCGAGTTGTGGCCAGAAGGTCTTAGGTGCCTCAAGGGGCGGTAACCCTCGAACACCCTGGTGGACAGTGGTGGTCAGGGAAGCCGTCCGACTGAAGAAGGAGTCCTACCGGGGTATGTTATCCCAGGGGACTCCGGAGGCAGTTGCAAGGTACCGACGGGCCCGAAGGGCAGCGGCCGTGGCTGTGGACGAGGCTAAGCAGAGGGTGTGGGAGCAGTTCGGGGAATCCATGGAGAAGGACTATCGGGCGGCACCAAAGCTGTTCTGGAAGACCATACGGCACCTCAGGAGGGGGAAGCAGGGAACCATCCAAGCTGTGTACGGCAAGGATGGGACTTTGCTGACTTCAAGTGAGGAAGTCGTGGGGCGTTGGAAAGAGCACTTTGAGGAACTCCTGAACCCAAGTACATCAGACACACCCTCCCTGATAGGAGCAGGGCCTGAGGATGATGGGGGATCGACGTCGATCTCTCGGAGTGAAGTCACTGAGGTAGTTAGACAACTCCACAGTGGCAAAGCTCCGGGGGTTGACGAGATCCGTCCAGAAATGCTGAAGGCTCTGGGTGTTGATGGGCTGTCTTGGTTGATACGCCTTTTCAACATTGCGTGGAAGTCTGGGACAGTGCCGAGGGAGTGGCAGACTGGGGTGGTGGTTCCCCTTTTCAAAAAGGGGGACCAGAGGGTGTGTGCTAATTACAGGGGTATCACACTACTCAGCCTCCCTGGGAAAGTTTACGCCAAGGTACTGGAAAGGAGGGTCCGGCCGATAGTCGAACCTCAGATTCAAGAGGAGCAATGTGGATTCCGTCCTGGTCGTGGAACAACTGACCAACTCTTTACGCTTGCGGGAATCCTGGAGAGGGCCTGGGAGTATGCCTATCCAGTCTACATGTGTTTTGTGGATTTGGAGAAGGCATATGACCGCGTCCCTCGGGAGATCTTGTGGGAGGTGCTGAGGGAGTACGGAGTGAGGGGAACCCTGTTGAGGGCCATCCAATCTCTGTACAACCAAAGCGAGAGTTGTGTCCGGGTGCTTGGATGTAAGTCAGATCCGTTTCCAGTGGGGGTTGGTCTCCGCCAGGGCTGCGCTCTGTCACCTATCCTGTTTGTGATTTTCATGGACAGGATTTCTAGGCGGAGTCGTGGCCATGGCGGAGAGGGTATACGTCTCGGGGGGCTAAAGGTTGCGTCACTGCTGTTTGCAGATGATGTGGTCCTGATGGCACCTTCGGTTCGTGACCTTCAGCTCTCACTGGATCGGTTCGCAGCCGAGTGTTCAGCGGCTGGAATGAGGATCAGCATCTCCAAATCTGAGGCCATGGTTCTCAGCAGGAAACCGATGGTTTGTACAGTCCGGGTAGGGGACAGGACTCTGTCCCAGGTGGAGGAGTTTAAGTATCTCGGGGTCTTGTTCACGAGTGAGGGAAAGATGGAGAAGGAAATCAGCCGGAGAATCGGAGCAGCTGGGGCAGTATTGCAGTCTCTCTGCCGCACTGTTGTGACGAAACGGGAGCTGAGCCAGAAGGCAAAGCTCTCGGTCTACCGAGCTATCTACATTCCTACTCTCACCTATGGTCATGAAGTGTGGGTAATGACCGAAAGAATAAGATCGCGGATACAAGCGGCCGAAATGAGTTTCCTCAGAAGGGTGGCTGGCATCTCCCTTAGAGATAGGGTGAGAAGTGCAGTCACCCGAGAGACACTCGGAGTAGAGCCGCTGCTCCTTCGCTTGGAAAGGAGCCAGCTTAGGTGGTTCGGGCATCTCGTGCGGATGCCTCACGAGCGTCTCCCTAGGGAGGTCCTCGTTGCACGTCCCACTGGGAGGAGGCCCCGCGGCAGGCCAAGGACCAGATGGGGGGATTACATCTCCTCTCTGGCCTGGGAACGCTTCGGGATTCCCCAGGAGGAAGTCGCAAATGTTGCTCTGGAGAGGGAAGTCTGGGGGTCTTTGCTGGAGCTGCTGTCCCCGCGACCCGATTCCGGATAAGCGGTTGAAGATGGATGGATGGATGGATGGGGGAGGGAGGTTTTTTGGATTGGTGCACTAATTGTAAGTGTATCTTGTGTTTTTTATGTTGATTTAATTTTTTTTTTTAAAACAACCCGATACCGATAATAAAAAAACCGATACCGATAATTTCCAATATTACATTTTAACGCATATATCGGCATCTCTAGTACAAAGTACATTATTAGTTTGAAAATGTCCGTTTTGATTTAATTACATTTAGTGTTTTTCCCTCCCATATTTTTGTGTGCAGCAAAGTTTTGCAAACGACCCCACGGCTGACCTTTGGACACCAGCGGCTTAGGTCATTGATGTGTGGTCGCCATGGCAACAGCAGCCAAATGCTGGGTGCTGCAAAGTCCCTGGAAATGACTGGATGGAGTGTTTTAAATAACATTTACTGGCCAACAGTACAGAAGAGACAGCAGTTACACAAACTATTTACACGGCAAATGGAGAAAAGGACAAGCAGTAATTGTAGCCAACACGGCTCAGGGTCATCAAGAGGTAATCAGTTCTCACAATCAAACTTGAAAAATATATATATGCACTCCTGTGGTGGTTCATCCTGCTGGTGCATCATTGGGACACAAACACCTAAAACATCAAGCAGCTCCAGAGACCACAAAAGCATCCAAAGAGTGCCAATCAAAAGACAAAACTACGTGGAAAGTTTTAAAGTCGACGTCCTTTTTCTTCCTCACGTCACGAGTGAGCATCAAACTATCTGCTCGCACGCCATTCAGAGGAGAGGGAAAATGTGACATTAGCATCATTAGCCACTTCTTTTTACCACCTGGTTTTATGTCAACACATTTGACAGGAAACTAAAAGTCATATTAAAAAAAAAAAAGTTTAAAAATGCACTAAAAATGCTAATGGAGAAAGAGAGAATGAGGGAGTGAACACCTGGCCTGCTAGCACAGACATGTTAGCTTCAGAAGATCCTCTTGCGCTTCAGGTAGGAGTCAGCATAATGACCACCCAGACCCTGCGAGTGCTGACCCACGTAACCTCCTTCTGGGCTGGGCTCCGGAGGCGGGATGAGGCGCTTGTGGCCGCCCACGGGAGTCTGCAGTCAAGTGGGTGGAGATGTCACTTACTAACATGTCTGCAATAGACTCATTACAGTGAAGTGCTCATACCACCTGGTCACCACAACTATTCATTAAGTGAAGTGCTCATACCACCTAGTCACCACAACTATTCATTAAGTGAAGTGGTCATACCACCTGGTCACCACAACTATTCATTAAATGACGTGGTCATACCACCTGGTCACCACAACTATTCATTAAGTGAAGTGGTCATACCACCTAGTCACCACAACTATTCATTAAGTGAAGTGGTCATACCACCTGGTCACCACAATAATTCATTAACTGAAGTGGTCATACCACCTAGTCACCAAAATAATTCATTAACTGAAGTGGTCATACCACCTAGTCACCACAATAATTCATTAACTGAAGTGGTCATACCACCTGGTCACCACAATAATTCATTAACTGAAGTGGTCATACCACCTAGTCACCACAATCATTCATTAACTGAAGTGGTCATACCACCTAGTCACCACAATAATTCATTAAGTGAAGTGGTCATACCACCTGGTCACCACAATAATTCATTAACTGAAGTGGTCATACCACCTAGTCACCACAATAATTCATTAACTGAAGTGGTCATACCACCTAGTCACCACAATAATTCATTAAGTGAAGTGGTCATACCACCTGGTCACCACAACTATTCATTAAGTGAAGTGGTCATACCACCTGGTCACCACAACTATTCATTAAGTGAAGTGGTCATACCACCTAGTCACCACAACTATTCATTAAGTGAAGTGGTCATACCACCTGGTCACCACAATAATTCATTAACTGAAGGTCATACCACATAGTCACCACAACTATTCATTAAGTGAAGTGGTCATACCACCTAGTCACCACAACTATTCATTAAGTGAAGTGGTCATACCACCTGGTCACCACAATAATTCATTAACTGAAGGTCATACCACCTAGTCACCACAACTATTCATTAAGTGAAGTGGTCATACCACCTGGTCACCACAACTATTCATTAAGTGAAGTGGTCATACCACCTAGTCACCACAACTATTAATTAAGTGAAGTGGTCATACCACCTAGTCACCACAACTATTCATTAAGTGAAGTGGTCATACCACCTGGTCACCACAATAATTCATTAACTGAAGGTCATACCACCTAGTCACCACAACTATTCATTAAGTGAAGTGGTCATACCACCTGGTCACCACAACTATTCATTAAGTGAAGTGGTCATACCACCTAGTCACCACAACTATTCATTAAGTGAAGTGGTCATACCACCTAGTCACCACAACTATTCATTAAGTGAAGTGGTCATACCACCTGGTCACCACAACTATTAATTAAGTGAAGTAGTCATACCACCTAGTCACCACAACAATTCATTAAGTGAAGTGGTCATACCACCTAGTCACCACAACTATTCATTAAGTGAAGTGGTCATACCACCTGGTCACCACAACTATTAATTAAGTGAAGTGGTCATACCACCTGGTCACCACAACTATTCATTAAGTGAAGTGGTCATACCACCTAGTCACCACAACAATTAATTATGTTAAACTCACAATGCAATACATTGAGTGATGCGGACACCTTTGTTACTGGGTACTTTCTAACACTGCTACCTCGGAGACTTTGTATGTGTGCAAGTAATATGCAACTATAATGACTTGATATTTGTTTATGTTGACAAATGTGGGATCTTAGAGGACACATATTACGTATGTCTAGTTTGTGTGCTTAGCTGTGGTGTAGCTGCCTCCAGCCTGCCATGTTTACCTCTTGTGAATGAGCTGACAACCTTGTGTACACTCCTTTATGAGCGTGGAACATGAGAAAGATCATCTTCTACACTCCTTTATGAGCGTGGAACCTGAGAAAGATCATCTTCTACACTCCTTTATGAGCGTGGAACATGAGAAAGATCATCTTCTACACTCCTTTATGAGCGTGGAACCTGAGAAAGATCATCTTCTACACTCCTTTATGAGCGTGGAACATGAGAAAGATCATCTTCTACACTCCTTTATGAGCGTGGAACCTGACAAAGATCCTCTTCTACACTCCTTTATGAGCGTGGAACATGAGAAAGATCATCTTCTACACTCCTTTATGAGCGTGGAACCTGACAAAGATCATCTTCTACACTCCTTTATGAGCATGGAACATGAGAAAGATCATCTTCTACACTCCTTTATGAGCGTGGAACCTGACAAAGATCATCTTCTACACTCCTTTATGAGCGTGGAACATGAGAAAGATCATCTTCTACACTCCTTTATGAGCGTGGAACCTGACAAAGATCATCTTCTACACTCCTTTATGAGCGTGGAACATGAGAAAGATCATCTTCTACACTCCTTTATGAGCGTGGAACATGAGAAAGATCATCTTCTACACTCCTTTATGAGCGTGGAACATGAGAAAGATCATCTTCTACACTCCTTTATGAGCGTGGAACCTGACAAAGATCATCTTCTACACTCCTTTATGAGCATGGAACATGAGAAAGATCATCTTCTACACTCCTTTATGAGCGTGGAACCTGACAAAGATCATCTTCTACACTCCTTTATGAGCGTGGAACCTGACAAAGATCATCTTCTACACTCCTTTATGAGCGTGGAACATGAGAAAGATCATCTTCTACACTCCTTTATGAGCGTGGAACCTGACAAAGATCATCTTCTACACTCCTTTATGAGCGTGGAACATGAGAAAGATCATCTTCTACACTCCTTTATGAGCGTGGAACCTGACAAAGATCATCTTCTACACTCCTTTATGAGCGTGGAACATGAGAAAGATCATCTTCTACACTCCTTTATGAGCGTGGAACCTGACAAAGATCATCTTCTACACTCCTTTATGAGCGTGGAACATGAGAAAGATCATCTTCTACACTCCTTTATGAGCGTGGAACCTGAGAAAGATCATCTTCTACACTCCTTTATGAGCGTGGAACCTGACAAAGATCCTCTTCTACACTCCTTTATGAGCGTGGAACCTGACAAAGATCATCTTCTACACTCCTTTATGAGCGTGGAACATGAGAAAGATCATCTTCTACACTCCTTTATGAGCGTGGAACATGAGAAAGATCATCTTCTACACTCCTTTATGAGCGTGGAACATGAGAAAGATCATCTTCTACACTCCTTTATGAGCGTGGAACCTGACAAAGATCATCTTCTACACTCCTTTATGAGCGTGGAACATGAGAAAGATCATCTTCTACACTCCTTTATGAGCGTGGAACCTGAGAAAGATCATCTTCTACACTCCTTTATGAGCGTGGAACCTGACAAAGATCCTCTTCTACACTCCTTTATGAGCGTGGAACCTGACAAAGATCCTCTTCTACACTCCTTTATGAGCGTGGAACATGAGAAAGATCATCTTCTACACTCCTTTATGAGCGTGGAACCTGACAAAGATCCTCTTCTACACTCCTTTATGAGCGTGGAACCTGACAAAGATCCTCTTCTACACTCCTTTGCTCCACTTTGGAGAAAAGACGCACTCAAAAATGTCAAGGTTTTTTTTCACAAAGTACGAGGGAAATCCCTCCTGCTTCAGGCTTTGCTACACGTCTTAAAATATGACTGAGCTCTGACAACGACCCGTCACTCAGCTCCTGACGTACAGTAGGTACAGTAGGTAGCTAGCCAACATTTGTATCATCCTGGCCCACTGCTAGTCTGGGATATGTTGGACTAGTTAGACTCGTTAGTCAAGTGCACAGTAGTGAGAAGACTAGTTAGACTGGTTAGTCAAGTGCACAATAGTGAGAAGACTAGTTATACTGGTTAGTCAAGTGCACAACAGTGAGATATGACTACTTAGACTGGTTAGTCAAGTGCACAATAGTGAGATAGGACTAGTTAGACTGGTTAGTCAAGTGCACAATAGTGAGATATGACTAGTTAGACTGGTTAGTCAAGTGCACAAAAGTGATATACGACTAGTTAGACTGGTTAGTCAAGTGCACAATGGTGAGATATGACTAGTTACACTGGTTAGTAAAGTGCACAAAAGTGAGATAAGACTAGTTAGACTGGTTAGTCAAGTGCACAATAGTGAGATATGACTAGTTAGACTGGTTAGTCAAGCGCACAATAGTGAGATAGGACTAGTTATACTGGTTAGTCAAGTGCACAATAGTGAGAAGACTAGTTAGACTGGTTAGTCAAGTGCACAATAGTGAGAAGACGAGTTATACTGGTTAGTCAAGTGCACAACAGTGAGATATGACTAGTTAGACTGGTTAGTCAAGTGCACAATAGTGAGATAGGACTAGTTAGACTGGTTAGTCAAGTGCACAAAACTGAGATAAGACTAGTTAGACTGGTTAGTCAAGTGTACAATAGTGATATAGGACTAGTTAGACTGGTTAGTCAAGTGCACAATAGTGAGATAAGACTAGTTGGACTGGTTAGTCAAGTGCACAATGGTGATATATGACTAGTTAGACTGGTTAGTCAAGTGCACAAAAGTGAGATAAGACTAGTTAGACTGGTTAGTCAAGTGCACAATAGTGAGATATGACTAGTTAGACTGGTTAGTCAATTGCACAATAGCACCATAGGACTTGTTAGACTGGTTAGTCAAGTGCACAAAAGTGAGATAAGACTAGTTAGTCAAGTGCACAATAGTGAGATAAGACTAGTTAGTCAAGTGCACAATAGTGAGATAGGACTAGTTAGACTGGTTATTCAAGTCTACAAGTGTGACATATACTCCAACATGGGCCCTCTACAAGTGTGACATATATTCCAACATGGGGCCTCTACAAGTGTGACATATATTCCAACATGGGGCCTCTACAAGTGTGACATATACTCCAACATGGGCCCTCTACAAGTGTGACATATACTCCAACATGGGGCCTCTAAAAGTGTGACATATACTCCAACATGGGGCCTCTACAAGTGTGACATATATTCCAACATGGGGCCTCTACAAGTGTGACATATACTCCAACATGGGCCCTCTACAAGTGTGACATATACTCCAACATGGGGCCTCTAAAAGTGTGACATATACTCCAACATGGGGCCTCTACAAGTGTGACATATATTCCAACATGGGGCCTCTACAAGTGTGACATATACTCCAACATGGGCCCTCTACAAGTGTGACATATACTCCAACATGGGCCCTCTACAAGTGTGACATATATTCCAACATGGGCCCTCTACAAGTGTGACATATACTCCAACATGGGCCCTCTACAAGTGTGACATATACTCCAACATGGGCCCTCTACAAGTGTGACATATACTCCAACATGGGCCCTCTACAAGTGTGACATATACTCCAACATGGGCCCTCTACAAGTGTGACATATACTCCAACATGGGCCCTCTACAAGTGTGACATATACTCCAACATGGGCCCTCTACAAGTGTGACATATATTCCAACATGGGGCCTCTACAAGTGTGACATATACTCCAACATGGGCCCTCTACAAGTGTGACATATATTCCAACATGGGCCCTCTACAAGTGTGACATATATTCCAACATGGGCCCTCTACAAGTGTGACATATACTCCAACATGGGGCCTCTACAAGTGTGACATATACTCCAACATGGGCCCTCTACAAGTGTGACATATACTCCAACATGGGGCCTCTACAAGTGTGACATATATTCCAACATGGGCCCTCTACAAGTGTGACATATACTCCAACATGGGCCCTCTACAAGTGTGACATATATTCCAACATGGGGCCTCTAAAAGTGTGACATATACTCCAACATGGGGCCTCTACAAGTGTGACATATACTCCAACATGGGCCCTCTACAAGTGTGACATATACTCCAACATGGGCCCTCTACAAGTGTGACATATACTCCAACATGGGCCCTCTACAAGTGTGACATATACTCCAACATGGGCCCTCTACAAGTGTGACATATACTCCAACATGGGCCCTCTACAAGTGTGACATATACTCCAACATGGGCCCTCTACAAGTGTGACATATACTCCAACATGGGCCCTCTACAAGTGTGACATATACTCCAACATGGGCCCTCTACAAGTGTGACATATATTCCAACATGGGGCCTCTACAAGTGTGACATATACTCCAACATGGGCCCTCTACAAGTGTGACATATATTCCAACATGGGCCCTCTACAAGTGTGACATATATTCCAACATGGGCCCTCTACAAGTGTGACATATACTCCAACATGGGGCCTCTACAAGTGTGACATATACTCCAACATGGGGCCTCTACAAGTGTGACATATACTCCAACATGGGGCCTCTACAAGTGTGACATATACTCCAACATGGGCCCTCTACAAGTGTGACATATACTCCAACATGGGGCCTCTACAAGTGTGACATATATTCCAACATGGGCCCTCTACAAGTGTGACATATACTCCAACATGGGGCCTCTACAAGTGTGACATATACTCCAACATGGGCCCTCTACAAGTGTGACATATACTCCAACATGGGCCCTCTACAAGTGTGACATATATTCCAACATGGGGCCTCTAAAAGTGTGACATATACTCCAACATGGGGCCTCTACAAGTGTGACATATACTCCAACATGGGCCCTCTACAAGTGTGACATATACTCCAACATGGGCCCTCTACAAGTGTGACATATACTCCAACATGGGGCCTCTACAAGTGTGACATATACTCCAACATGGGGCCTCTACAAGTGTGACATATACTCCAACATGGGGCCTCTACAAGTGTGACATATATTCCAACATGGGGCCTCTACAAGTGTGACATATACTCCAACATGGGGCCTCTACAAGTGTGACATATATTCCAACATGGGGCCTCTACAAGTGTGACATATACTCCAACATGGGGCCTCTACAAGTGTGACATATACTCCAACATGGGGCCTCTACAAGTGTGACATATACTCCAACATGGGGCCTCTACAAGTGTGACATATACTCCAACATGGGGCCTCTACAAGTGTGACATATACTCCAACATGGGCCCTCTACAAGTGTGACATATACTCCAACATGGGGCCTCTACAAGTGTGACATATACTCCAACATGGGCCCTCTACAAGTGTGACATATACTCCAACATGGGCCTCTACAAGTGTGACATATACTCCAACATGGGGCCTCTACAAGTGTGACATATACTCCAACATGGGCCCTCTACAAGTGTGACATATACTCCAACATGGGGCCTCTACAAGTGTGACATATATTCCAACATGGGGCCTCTACAAGTGTGACATATACTCCAACATGGGGCCTCTACAAGTGTGACATATACTCCAACATGGGGCCTCTACAAGTGTGACATATACTCCAACATGGGGCCTCTACAAGTGTGACATATACTCCAACATGGGCCCTCTACAAGTGTGACATATACTCCAACATGGGGCCTCTACAAGTGTGACATATACTCCAACATGGGCCCTCTAAAAGTGTGACATATACTCCAACATGGGCCCTCTACAAGTGTGACATATACTCCAACATGGGCCCTCTACAAGTGTGACATATACTCCAACATGGGGCCTCTACAAGTGTGACATATACTCCAACATGGGCCCTCTACAAGTGTGACATATACTCCAACATGGGCCCTCTACAAGTGTGACATATATTCCAACATGGGGCCTCTAAAAGTGTGACATATACTCCAACATGGGGCCTCTACAAGTGTGACATATACTCCAACATGGGCCCTCTACAAGTGTGACATATACTCCAACATGGGCCCTCTACAAGTGTGACATATACTCCAACATGGGGCCTCTACAAGTGTGACATATACTCCAACATGGGCCCTCTACAAGTGTGACATATACTCCAACATGGGCCCTCTACAAGTGTGACATATACTCCAACATGGGGCCTCTAAAAGTGTGACATATACTCCAACATGGGCCTCTACAAGTGTGACATATACTCCAACATGGGCCCTCTACAAGTGTGACATATACTCCAACATGGGCCCTCTACAAGTGTGACATATACTCCAACATGGGGCCTCTACAAGTGTGACATATACTCCAACATGGGGCCTCTACAAGTGTGACATATACTCCAACATGGGGCCTCTACAAGTGTGACATATATTCCAACATGGGGCCTCTACAAGTGTGACATATACTCCAACATGGGGCCTCTACAAGTGTGACATATATTCCAACATGGGCCCTCTACAAGTGTGACATATACTCCAACATGGGCCCTCTACAAGTGTGACATATACTCCAACATGGGCCCTCTACAAGTGTGACATATACTCCAACATGGGGCCTCTACAAGTGTGACATATACTCCAACATGGGGCCTCTACAAGTGTGACATATACTCCAACATGGGCCCTCTACAAGTGTGACATATACTCCAACATGGGGCCTCTACAAGTGTGACATATATTCCAACATGGGGCCTCTACAAGTGTGACATATACTCCAACATGGGCCCTCTACAAGTGTGACATATACTCCAACATGGGCCCTCTACAAGTGTGACATATACTCCAACATGGGCCCTCTACAAGTGTGACATATACTCCAACATGGGCCCTCTACAAGTGTGACATATACTCCAACATGGGGCCTCTACAAGTGTGACATATACTCCAACATGGGCCCTCTACAAGTGTGACATATACTCCAACATGGGGCCTCTACAAGTGTGACATATACTCCAACATGGGGCCTCTACAAGTGTGACATATACTCCAACATGGGCCCTCTACAAGTGTGACATATACTCCAACATGGGGCCTCTACAAGTGTGACATATATTCCAACATGGGGCCTCTACAAGTGTGACATATACTCCAACATGGGGCCTCTACAAGTGTGACATATACTCCAACATGGGCCCTCTACAAGTGTGACATATACTCCAACATGGGCCCTCTACAAGTGTGACATATACTCCAACATGGGCCCTCTACAAGTGTGACATATACTCCAACATGGGGCCTCTACAAGTGTGACATATATTCCAACATGGGGCCTCTACAAGTGTGACATATACTCCAACATGGGGCCTCTACAAGTGTGACATATACTCCAACATGGGCCCTCTACAAGTGTGACATATACTCCAACATGGGCCCTCTACAAGTGTGACATATACTCCAACATGGGCCCTCTACAAGTGTGACATATACTCCAACATGGGGCCTCTACAAGTGTGACATATACTCCAACATGGGCCCTCTACAAGTGTGACATATACTCCAACATGGGCCCTCTACAAGTGTGACATATATTCCAACATGGGGCCTCTAAAAGTGTGACATATACTCCAACATGGGGCCTCTACAAGTGTGACATATACTCCAACATGGGCCCTCTACAAGTGTGACATATACTCCAACATGGGCCCTCTACAAGTGTGACATATACTCCAACATGGGGCCTCTACAAGTGTGACATATACTCCAACATGGGCCCTCTACAAGTGTGACATATACTCCAACATGGGCCCTCTACAAGTGTGACATATATTCCAACATGGGGCCTCTAAAAGTGTGACATATACTCCAACATGGGGCCTCTACAAGTGTGACATATACTCCAACATGGGCCCTCTACAAGTGTGACATATACTCCAACATGGGCCCTCTACAAGTGTGACATATACTCCAACATGGGGCCTCTACAAGTGTGACATATACTCCAACATGGGGCCTCTACAAGTGTGACATATACTCCAACATGGGGCCTCTACAAGTGTGACATATATTCCAACATGGGGCCTCTACAAGTGTGACATATACTCCAACATGGGGCCTCTACAAGTGTGACATATATTCCAACATGGGGCCTCTACAAGTGTGACATATACTCCAACATGGGGCCTCTACAAGTGTGACATATACTCCAACATGGGGCCTCTACAAGTGTGACATATACTCCAACATGGGGCCTCTACAAGTGTGACATATACTCCAACATGGGGCCTCTACAAGTGTGACATATACTCCAACATGGGGCCTCTACAAGTGTGACATATACTCCAACATGGGGCCTCTACAAGTGTGACATATACTCCAACATGGGGCCTCTACAAGTGTGACATATACTCCAACATGGGGCCTCTACAAGTGTGACATATATTCCAACATGGGGCCTCTACAAGTGTGACATATACTCCAACATGGGGCCTCTACAAGTGTGACATATACTCCAACATGGGCCCTCTACAAGTGTGACATATACTCCAACATGGGGCCTCTACAAGTGTGACATATACTCCAACATGGGGCCTCTACAAGTGTGACATATACTCCAACATGGGCCCTCTACAAGTGTGACATATACTCCAACATGGGGCCTCTACAAGTGTGACATATATTCCAACATGGGGCCTCTACAAGTGTGACATATACTCCAACATGGGGCCTCTACAAGTGTGACATATACTCCAACATGGGGCCTCTACAAGTGTGACATATACTCCAACATGGGGCCTCTACAAGTGTGACATATACTCCAACATGGGCCCTCTACAAGTGTGACATATACTCCAACATGGGCCCTCTACAAGTGTGACATATACTCCAACATGGGGCCTCTACAAGTGTGACATATATTCCAACATGGGGCCTCTACAAGTGTGACATATACTCCAACATGGGGCCTCTACAAGTGTGACATATACTCCAACATGGGCCCTCTACAAGTGTGACATATATTCCAACATGGGCCCTCTACAAGTGTGACATATACTCCAACATGGGCCCTCTACAAGTGTGACATATACTCCAACATGGGCCCTCTACAAGTGTGACATATACTCCAACATGGGGCCTCTACAAGTGTGACATATACTCCAACATGGGCCCTCTACAAGTGTGACATATACTCCAACATGGGGCCTCTACAAGTGTGACATATACTCCAACATGGGGCCTCTACAAGTGTGACATATATTCCAACATGGGCCCTCTACAAGTCAGATGTGTGTTATTAGTGAAATGTAAAGGCTACTACCTTCAGTGTGTCCCCAAGTCCCGGAGGGTAGCTCACAGGAGGCATCCCCACAGCCTGAGGAGAAAAGCGGCTTTTCACACACACACCAACGTTGATCCAATATCGTTACGGAACAAGAGCCTCCTTTCAAGCACACAAAGACAATGGACGCTCCACAAAAAAGAGACAAGTCCACTTTGGACTCACCCTATTGAGCTGGCTGGGCGGGAGGCTGCCATCAGGCCGTGAGCTGGGAGGGTAAGTGAAGTGTCTTTGGCTGTACTCTGACGGACAGGAGAGCTGCAGCCAGGAAACAAAAGGGGATCAGCGCCTGTTTCACCTCATTGGTGTACTGAGCTAACTTACCTGCTGGCTGAACCCTGCCACGTTCTCCTGCTCCTCATACAAGTGCTGCAGCTGACCCTGAGGAGACACACCAGCCATGACATCTGCACTCAGGTAAACATGCCTTACCAGCCATGACATCTGCACTCAGGTAAACATGCCTTACCAGCCATGACATCTGCACTCAGGTAAACATGCCTTACCAGCCATGACATCTGCACTCAGGTAAACATGCCTTACCAGCCATGACATCTGCACTCAGGTAAACATGCCTTACCAGCCATGACATCTGCACTCAGGTAAACATGCCTTACCAGCCATGACATCTGCACTCAGGTCAACATGCCTTACCATCCATGACATATGCACTCAGGTCAACATGCCTTACCATCCATGACATCTGCACTCAGGTCAACATGCCTTACCATCCATGACATCTGCACTCAGGTCAACATGCCTTACCATCCATGACATCTGCACTCAGGTCAACATGCCTTACCATCCATGACATCTGCACTCAGGTCAACATGCCTTACCATCCATGACATCTGCACTCAGGTCAACATGCCTTACCATCCATGACATCTGCACTCAGGTCAACATGCCTTACCATCCATGACATCTGCACTCAGGTCAACATGCCTTACCATCCATGACATCTGCACTCAGGTCAACATGCCTTACCATCCATGACATCTGCACTCAGGTCAACATGCCTTACCATCCATGACATCTGCACTCAGGTCAACATGCCTTACCATCCATGACATCTGCACTCAGGTCAACATGCCTTACCATCCATGACATATGCACTCAGGTCAACATGCCTTACCATCCATGACATCTGCACTCAGGTCAACATGCCTTACCATCCATGACATCTGCACTCAGGTCAACATGCCTTACCATCCATGACATCTGCACTCAGGTCAACATGCCTTACCAGCCATGACATCTGCACTCAGGTCAACATGCCTTTCCTAGGCTTCTACACTATACCAGTATAGTACCACCATACTAATTCAGCATATTTCGTACTATACCACCTCTAAAAAGTACCCGTTTCCCCCCCACCCCTGTCAAGTCATTGCTGGTTTTACGAGCATGTTGGGCAGCGCACACACACAGAGTACTTACAAGCAGACACAGTGTGTAGACAGAAAAGCAGAGGAGCATGTTGGGCAGTGCACACACACAGAGTACATACAAGCAGACACAGTGTGTCGACAGAAAAGCAGAGGAGCAAGTTGGGCAGCGCACACACACAGAGTACTTACAAGCAGACACAGTGTGTAGACAGAAGAGGGAGAATGTTGGTGTAAAAAGTCAAGATAAAGGTGAAGTTATAACACTGAAACACCCTCAGGAAGAGCTGCTTTAACACATGCAGCTAACATCCATCCACAGTGTTTTAGCTACTTCTAAATCACTAATCCTGGTCTCCATGGCGACAAATAAAGTAAGTTTCTTACAAGTATCATTATCACTGCAGGATGAGGAATAGCTAAACATGCTTCACTACACACCGTAGGAGGATACAATAGCTCACCACCGTCACAATGTAAACAAATGCCATTGGTGGATCTACACATGACATCCACTGTAATGATACCAAGTACCGGAGCGTATCTGGTCGATAAGATTACATCGATATTTTTTAACATCACAAAATCTTTTTTAATTACAATTTTTTTTATTTTATGTTTATAAAGTCAGTAAATATGTCCCTGGACACATGAGGACTTTGAATATGACCAATGTATGATCCTGTAACTACTTGGTATCGACATGATCCATACCTAAATGTGTGGTATCATCCAAAACTAATGTCAAGTATCAAAGAAGAGAAGAATAAGTGATTATTACATTTGAACAGAAGTGTAGATAGAACATGTTAAAAGAGCAAATAAGCAGATATTAACAGTAAATGAACAAGTAGATGAATAATCCATTTTTACAGTTTGTCCCTCATAATGTGTACAAAATAATAGGTGTATAAATGACACAATATGTTACTGCATACGTCAGCAGACTAATTAGGAGTCTTTGTTTGTTTACTTACTACTAAAAGACAAGTTGTCTAGTATGTTCAACATTTTATTGAAGGACTAAATGACAATAATAAACATATGTTTCATGTACACTAACATTTGTTGTTACTATAAAGACAATAATGACATTTTTGTGGTCCCTTTTATTTAGTATTTAAGTATGTAAATACATTTTGGAAGTGGTATGTAGAGCAGGCTAGTGTGTGCTCACCTGGTGTAGAGGAGGGTAGTGGTGGTAGTGGGGCTGCATGTGTTGGTTGGACAGGTTACTCAGCGTGGGTCTCTTCCTGTACGGGTGAGGTCTGCAGTGGGCTGCTGGAAGTAGACACACATGAGAGGCTGCATACCGACACCTTTGGTACACTGGCGACCCACCTGAGGGATACGCATGGTTGACGGCCAGAAAAGAAGTCTGGGGAGGAGTCAGGTCTTTGGACAGATCTCCGAGCATGGAGACCTGAGGGAGAAGAAACTGTTAGTTGAATGTGATGGTTTGAGTCCAAATGCTTTGGAAGGCATAAATGTGATATTCAACTATTCCCCATGTGTCAAAGTCAAGGCCCGCGGGTCAGATCCGGCCCGAGAATGAATGATCTATGATGATATTTGATTAGTATTACAACCTGCTGCACCAATACTCCATTAGTGTTGGTGCTAGGAAGTTTCAAAATGGGATCCCAGGGACCCCATCAAGTCATGAAAATGGGGTCCCACAGTACATTTTTGGGGTCCCACTTTTTTGTAAGCGTTTTGTAAACAAATGATAAATGTATGATTATCCTGTTATATCTCACATTCTATATTGTGTTTGGTCATCAATATTACTTCATTCATTACAAAAATAATTAGGGCTGCAACTAACAACTAATTTGATAATCAATTAATCTGTCGAGTATTACTTCGATCAATCGATTAATAATCGGATAAAAGAGACAAACTACATTTCTATCCTTTCCAGTATTTTATTTAAAAAAACAGCACACTGCACCATACTTATTTTGATTATTGTTTCTCAGCTGTTTGTAAATGTTGCAGTTTATAAATAAAGGTTTATAAAAAATATATATATATATATATATATATATATATATATATATATATATATATATATATATATATATATATATATATATATATATATATATATATAAACTACCGTTCAAAAGTTTGGGGTCACATGGAAATGTCCTTATTTTTGAAGGAAAAGCACTGTACTTTTCAATGAAGATAACTTTAAACTAGTCTTAACTTGAAAGAAATACACTCTATACATTGCTAATGTGCTAAATGACTATTCTAGCTGCAAATGTCTGCTTTTTGGTGCAATATCTACATAGGTGTATTTCCAGCAACTATCACTCCAGTGTTCTAATGGTACAATGTGTTTGCTCATTGGCTCAGAAGGCTAATTGATGATTAGAAAACCCTTGTGCAATCATGTTCACACATCTGAAAACACTTTAGCTCGTTACAGAAGCTACAAAACTGACCTTCCTTTGAGCAGATTGACTTTCTGGAGCATCACATTTGTGGGCTCAATTAAACGCTCAAAATGGCCAGAAAAAGAGAACTTTCATCTGAAACTCCACAGTCTATTCTTGTTCTTAGAAATGAAGGCTATTCCACAAAATTGTTTGGGTGACCCCAAACTTTTGAACGGTAGTGTATATATATATATATACTGTATATATAGTAGCCTCTGCGCATGCGCATAGCATAGATCCAACGAATCGATAACTAAATTAATCGCCAGCTATTTTTATAATCGATTAGTTGTTGCAGCCCTAAAAATAATACAAAAGAAAACAAATGTGTATACATATGTAAATGTATTCAGTTATAAACATTCATTCACTTTCTTCTTTCCTTCATGGATCTAAACTTTACCACTGCTGCTAGTTTTTTTTATATACTTTTATTGTAATATTTTCAGAATGTGTTTGTTCTATTTTTGGCCAAAGTAAGACAAAGAAAACAAAACTAAAAAACAAAGACAACTTCAGATTAACGTCATGATTTTAATACCGTATTTTTCGGACTATAAATCGCAGTTTTTTTCATAGTTTGGCCGGGGGTGCGACTTATACTCAGGAGCGACTTATGTGTGAAATGATGAACACATTAGCGTCAAATATCAAATCATATTATTGATGTCATTCACGTAAGAGACTAGACGTATAAGATTTCATGGGATTTAGCGATTAGGAGTGACAGATAGTTTGGTAAACGTATAGCATGTTCTATATGTTATAGTTATTTGAATGACTCTTACCATAATATGTGAGGTTAACATAGCAGTTGGTTATTTATGCCTCATATAACGTACACTTATTCAGCCTGTTGTTCACTATTCTTTACACATTTTAAATTGCCTTTCAAATGTCTATTCTTGCTGTTGGCTTTTAGCAAATACATTTCCCCAAAAAATGCGACTTATACTCCAGTGCGACTTATATATGTTTTTTTCTTCTTTATTATGCATTTTCAGCCGGTGCGACTTATACTCCGAAAAATACGGTAGTCAGGCCCACATGTGCACACATTGTCCTCCGTGTGGCTCCTGAGCTAAAATGAATTTGACACCCCTGAACTAGACTGTTTTGGGGGCCAGACTCACCCCTTCATTATTAGTTTGTATATCCTGGAGCAGTGTTTTTCAACCTTTTTTGAGCCAAGGCACATTTTTTGCGTAGAAAAAACACGGAGGCACACCGCCAGCAGAAATCATTAAAAAACTAAACTCAGTTGACAGTAAAAAGTCGTCGTCACAATTGTTGGATATGACTTTAAAGCATAACCATCACTATAGCTCTTGTCTCAAAGTAGGTGTACTGTCACCACCTGTCACATCACACCCTGACTTATTCGGACTTTTTTGCTGTTTTCCTGTGTGTAGTGTTTTACTTCTTGTCTTGTGCTCTTATTTTGGTAGCTTTTCCTCTTTTTTTGGTATTTTCCTGTAGCAGTTTCATGTCTTCCTTTGAGCGATATTTCCCGCATCTACTTTGTTTTAGCAATCAAGAATATTTCAGTTGTTTTTATCCTTCTTTGTGGGGACATTGTTGATTGTCATGTCATGTTGGGATGTACTTTGTCTTTGCAGAAGAGGCTGGGTCTCAGGAATACACAAACTAGGAACACAAGTTCAACAACCCTGCCCTAAAGTGACGGTGGGGGTTTTGCAGAAGCCAAGCTCAAACTTGAGGGGTTTAAAAACACAGCCAAGGTTTGTGTATTTGTCAGAAAAATGATAGCACAAGCAACACAGGAGGGTGAAGGTGTGCTATCGGAGTTAGTTACAAGTGTTGCAGGTAGTAGTTTTGTGTAAGCTCACCCCCTGAGCCGTGAGGCCCTCTGGCCCCATCATGCCAGCCATCATTGGCACAGACAGACCCTGCAGAGTGGGAGGGGGAGTCTGCGGGAAGCTGGGAGACTCCTGATCTCTGCCCAGGGGCGCCTGCTTCAGAGAGGCCAGGGGATCGGTCTGAAGGCCGAGACCTGAGAACACATTGAAGTTATTTTAGAAAATTCAACCACTGGGTCACATTCAGAAGAGAGTGGGACCTTGGGACAGCTCTCCGAGCAGATGGATTCCCTGCTGGAGGGGCAGAGAAGCCAGAGGATTCTCGGCCATGAGTCCTGCCTGCTGGGCAGAGGGGAGAACGCAGGTTGAATGTCAGAGGGAAGGTCACAGAGAAGTCTGGATGCTGCACTCCAGCGAAGGAAAACATCACACGTCACACATCACACATGATGGAGCAGACCCACAGGAACATTACATTCTCACAAACACATTAAAAGCATTGAGGCCATTTCACTTCATCCACGCTATTTCCTTAGAACTCTAAAATCTTTTTTGTTTTTCAACTTTAAACCTGACAAAACACCTCTTAATACACCTCTTTAATTACTCAATATGTAAATTTGCCAATCTCTGCCAAATGTATTTCACTTTTGTACATGGATCTTAAGGACGCATTTGATTAACAGGAGTAGGTTTTTAATGTATTTCACTTTTGTACATGGTTCCTAAGCACACACTTGATTAACAGGAGTAGGTTTTTAATGCATTTCACTTTTGTACATGGTTCCTAAGGACGCATTTGATTAACAGGAGTAGGTTTTTAATGTATTTCACTTTTGTACATGGTTCCTAAGCATGTATTTGATTAATAGGAGTAGGTTTTTAATGTATTTCACTTTTGTACATGGTTCCTAAGGGCGCATTTGATTAACAGGAATAGGTTTTTAATGTATTTTAATGTATTTCACTTTTGTACATGGTTCCTAAGGGCGCATTTGATTAACAGGAATAGGTTTTTAATGTATTTTAATGTATTTCACTTTTGTACATGGTTCCTAAGGACGCATTTGATTAACAGCAGTAGGTTTTTAATGTATTTCACTTTTGTACATGGTTCCTAAGGACGCATTTGATTAACAGGAGTAGGTTTTTAATGTATTTCACTTTTGTACATGGTTCCTAAGGACGCATTTGATTAACAGCAGTAGGTTTTTAATGTATTTTAATGTATTTCACTTTTGTACATGGTTCCTAAGCATGTATTTGATTAATAGGAGTAGGTTTTTAATGTATTTCACTTTTGTACATGGTTCCTAAGGGCGCATTTGATTAACAGGAATAGGTTTTTAATGTATTTTAATGTATTTCACTTTTGTACATGGTTCCTAAGCATGTATTTGATTAACAGGTGTAGGTTTTTAATGTATTTCACTTTTGTACATGGTTCCTAAGGGCGCATTTGATAAACAGGAGTAGGTTTTTAATGTATTTTAATGTATTTCACTTTTGTACATGGTTCCTAAGCACGCATTTGATTAACAGGAGTAAGTTTTTAAGCATGGAATTAGCAAATACATGAAACGTCGCCTCATGGCATTTATGTTACTAGCATGTTGACACCAAGCACATCACACCGATTCAACCGAAAAAGTATTTTAAAACGCCCCAAAATATTTTAGGTATCAGGACAGAGCCTCTCTGCCCCTCTTCATACTTGAAATATCAAATAAATGACATCAGTTACTTCTGGCCAGCAGCGGATGTGAATGACGCAACTTGGTGTGGAGTCTGTGGACCATGTGACTTGGGGAATATTCCACTTTTTCAAGGTTGTAATATGCTAAGCTAACAGGGCCGAGTGAATACCCTGGGATTCTGTAAGAAAACAAACTATGGTGAGAAGTAACAAAATAGTTGTGTTCAAAGAATCAATCTTTTAAATTGCAGTTATTAAATATGCAATCAGATGAATGTGCAAGGAAGCTGGATTACATTTTTTTTTTAATTTTACGGTTAATTTTTCCATGCATTTATAATTTGTATTTCCTGGGTGAAAATGGCAGTGATTCGATGAAATGGCCCACTGGTTTTAGAAAAAGATAAAAACAGCTGCATAAACACTCACTGGCCACAACATTAGCCACACCAGCACAATATAGGGAACCAATACAAAAAAACCTAGTTTAAAAATGTGTAACGTCTGACCGCCATTAAAAAAAAAAAAAGGTATCCAATATCAGGTAAAGCTACACCCACAAGAATACACATGTGAACATCAGTGCAGTTGCATTGTGAGGAGCAGAAGCAGGACACACTTCACACAAGACACTAAGGTGGGTCGTTAGTGTGCAGCACCTGAGCCCAAAGAAGAGGATTCCCCAGAAAGGCTTGCTGATGGTAAAGTGGGGAGGAGAGGAGGACAAACATGCGTCAAAAAGAATGAGTCAAAACCGTCGGGAGTACTGGAGGAGGATATTTGAGAGCAGGGGGGTGGTAGGTTAAGGTGGCGGTACCTGCTGGGCCTTAGCCTGATTCTGAAGCAGCAACTGCAGCAGCACGCCAGGCAGGGCCGGATTGGCGAGCAGCGGCACAGCGGGGGCCATCCCGAGAAGACCTGGCAGCGCAGCGAGACGTCAGGCATGTGGCACAGAGCGCCGTGGCAACATTGAAGTGGTCACCTTGTTTATTGTGGCCCTGACACAGCGGGTTGAGCAGCATCTTGAGGGCAGCAGGGTTGCTGAGGCCTGTGAGGATCTGCATGGCCGTGGGGTCGGGGAGGAGACCTTTGCCCCGGTTGACGGCCTGGGGAGAGAGGGAACATTAGACAAGGAGCACCAGATAAACAAGCAGTGGTTAGTTTGAAGAAATATCACATACACGATTAAAAAAAGAGCGAAAAGGAGTAGGAGAGACCGAGCTTCAAAATCCCTAACCCTTCTTCATGCTACAGTGACTTTTTATTATTCTTTCACATCATGGCAAGACGGGGGTCAGCAACATGCGGCTCTTTAGTGCCGCCCTTGTGGCTACCTGGAGCATTTTTAAAAAGGATTGAAAATGGAAAAAGATGGGGGGAAAATGTTGTTTAGTTTTAGTATGTTTTGTGTTTGAGGACAAACATGACACAAATGTTAGAAGTGCCACTGTTGAATATGTTTGTGTGTCTGCTTCACTGATCCTCAACATCCTTTTGTCCTACTCATTTCAGCGGTTCTTGAACTCACCATAGTGTGGACGGTGACGCAACAGTTTGTTTACATGTAAAATCTTCCACTCCTTGTCTCATTTTGTCCACCAAAAGTTTTATACTGTTCGTGAATGCACAAAGGTGAGCTTTATTGATATTATTGACTTGTTGGAGTGCTAATCAGACATATTTGGTCAGTGCATGACTGCAAGCTAATCCATGCTAACATGCTATTTAGGCTAGCTGCATGTACATATTGCATCATTATGCCTCATTAGTAGCTATATTTGAGCTCATTCAATATCCTTTACTTTTATCCTTTGTATATAATTTGGTTTTGCATGTCTCATGACACATTATCTCCATGTAATATTGGCTGCATTTCACATACCGGTAGTTGTTTCAATCAATCAATCAATCAATCAATGTTTATTTATATAGCCCTAAATCACAAGTGTCTCAAAGGGCTTTACAAGCCACAACGACATCCTCGGTACAGAGCCCACATACGGGCAAGGAAAAACTCACCCCAGTGGGACGTCGGTGAATGACTATGAGAAACCTTGGAGAGGACCGCATATGTGGGTAACCCCCCCCCCCCCCTCTAGGGGAGACCGAAAGTGTGTGTGTCATGTTGTTCCAGACCACAGCAAACATTACCCAGCTTGCCAAAGATTGTAATAAATCCATTAGAAGAAGACAACCTGCCATTTCCTTTAACTTGGACACACACATCTATACCTTTGGACAGCCTCTGATTTACTAATGCTTTCTAATGTTGTAAAAATGTGTAGAATAACTATTATATTTCAACATTTCTGTCAACGAAGATTTGCTTCAGCCTGCGACACAGTCATTTTGATAGTGGGCTAATATAGCTAATATAGACACTTACATCATGTGTTGTCTTCATTATAACACTTATATAAGACTTTTAAAGTCATTTTGATAGTAGGCTAATATAGACACTTACATCATGTGTTGTCTTCATTATAACACTTATATAAGACTTTTAAAGTCATTTTGATAGTAGGCTAATATAGCTAATATAGACACTTACATCATGTGTTGTCTTCATTATAACACTTATATAAGACTTTTAAAGTCATTTTGATAGTAGGCTAATATAGCTAATATAGACACTTACATCATGTGTTGTCTTCATTATAACACTTATATAAGACTTTTAAAGTCATTTTGATAGTAGGCTAATATAGACACTTACATCATGTGTTGCCTTCATTATAACACGTATATACGGCTTTTAATTTTTTGCGGCTCCAGACAGATTTGCTCTTTGTTCCAATATGGCGCTTTTAACGTTTTGGGTTGCCGACCCCTGTGTTAAGACTAATGTGAGGGCCCTATGATTTCCACACAATATCATAAAATGTGCCATAAATGTGACTGAAATGAGGTCAAACAGCAGCTAAGTCTGCAAACAAACTACAAAAGTTGACTACACCTGCAACACTTCTCCTCAGCTTGTGTTGTTGATACTAGAGACTGAGCATCTTCAACATTGTCACTGACAAGTTACTCATCATTTCACAGCTTCTAATGCTAGCTAATATTCCAATATTAAAACATGTGAGTGTAACTGAGTGTTCAGCAAAATGACCACTGACATGGGACTCTATTTCTACAAAGCCTTATTTCCACTCCAACGTATCAGCTTAAAATAAAAAAAGAATAAACAAATAAAATGTACTCTCCCTCCCACAGGCATATTGTTGTTTTTTTATGATTTGTTATATATATTTCTTTCTTTCAAAATTTCAATAGATATTTTATAATTAATTCTATGTATATTTGTTTCCACTAAAGATTCCAATAGTAAAAAACAAATAAAAAAAAAGTGGTATGGATGGGATATAAACAAAAATATTTTGACATTTAGGGCAGACAATAGATATATGAGTTATGTGAATATGATGTAATGGATAGGAATGTCTGATGCTGGATGTCAATAAAAAAAAAGAAGAAGATATATACAGTATAAACTATTACCTGTCAAGCCCTCTTACAGCCTTCACAATAAGAGCGCTATGCACATTTGGTGTGTGCTTACAAAATAAAGGTTTCAAAAAGTACCTTACAGAAGCTCTTTGTACGTAAAAGCACTATTTGCTACATTTATGTTACAAAATAATTACAATTTGACCTAAAATATTGGTTAAAAAAAAATCCAATGATTTATTTCACCAATAAATGTAAAGTGTTTCTGCCTTTAATTAATGGACATTTTGGTGGTGAAATACGGAATTCGAAATAAAAAATAAATTAAAGCTGCAAGCAGCGTTGGTCGGGTCCGCATTTTGGCAGGTGCTAGTCCTAGGTGTCCCAATACTTTTGTCCAGTGGTAGTCCTGAGTGAGACCTACATAGAGGTTTTTGTTTCGTGTCTCTACGATTTTCGTACTGGGAGTTGGATACTTTTGTGTAGTGTACTACCTTCTCTGCATTCTGTGCTCACGCTGGTGCTTTCTGCTTTTCAGCAGCCATCTTAAAACAACAGCAGCGGAGCAGCTTTAGTGCTGCGGGTCTTTGAAGGCTCGTAAAATCAAAACGGTAGCACGTATCAAAACGCCGTCCACAACTTTTAATCAGAAGGGTTCAATCTCTCTCCTGTAGCAGTTTGAAGCCGAAACGACAAACGCGCTCGGAGGAGATAATGTTTGATGTTTGGTGACCGGTTTTAACAAAAATTTTGTTTTGAAGGAGGGATAGCCAACTTCCTGTTGATTTTTGCTGAAGGATGTCAATCTAAGATGTAGGTCTAGGTGAGCCCTACATAGAGGTATTTGTTTCATGTCTCTAAGACGTTCCTACCGGAAGTTACAAGCAGTTTTGTCTTGAGTTTTCCTCTAAAAAGCAGTTTTGTCTCTGTTTTATTCAAAAATTGCGCTAGAGCGCAATTTTGAGTTTTGGGGTTCGTTTTTTTTTTTAGATCGCAATTTCCACCAGTCCTGATGTGTGTAAGAATTTTGGTGAGTTTTGAAGTATTTTAAGGGGGTCAAATTAGAGGTCAAAGAGGCAAAAATGAGTGTTTTTAGTACATTTTTGTCTTAAATGGGAAATTGCCAACTCCATGTTGGTTTTTGCCCGAGGATGTGTCATTATGAATTGTAGGTCTAAGTGAGACCTACATACAGGTTTTTGTTTCATGTCTCTACGACCTTCCTAGTGGGAGTTACAGGCAGTTTGTTTTTGTTTTTCCCTAGGGGGCGCTAGAGCGCAATTTTGATTTTTGGTTTTTTGATTTTATGGAAATTTTTGCAGGTCCTGATGTGTGTGTCAAATTTGGTGAGTTTTGAAGTATGTTAAGTGGGTCAAATTAGCGTTTTTTGTGGCGGCGGAATAATAATAATAAACATTACAAATTCAATAGGTTCCTTTGTAACCTGTACAAAGGACTCCCTGTGGGAGTCCTTTGTACAGGTTACAGGCGGACCCTAAAAATGAGGGGCCCTAAAATGCTATGAATTTATTGTCATATATTGAGAAAAGCTTCCTTCAAAAACTCACAGTTCTCGTTTAGGAGTCACCATTTTCTACCAGGGAGAGGTAACCTTAAAAAACCGTCAAAATGGTGTGTTAAAAGTGACATTACCATGGTCTGGGCAGCGATCAGAGCAGCGAGCATGCTGCGTCCGGGCAGTCCGGGGGCACAGAAAGAGGCCCTGATACGCGTCCCGCCCAGCAGCTTGCCATCTGCCACACGCTGAGCCTCCTCCGCCATTTCGGCCGTCGCAAACTCCAAGATTGCGAACCGCCGGAAACTTCCATCTTGTCCCTGAGCCAACTGAAAATCATGGAGACAAAACAAAACAAAAAGGTCACTTAAACAACTCCAAGCAAGTGTGTGAGACGTGGATGTTCAGCACATATTGGAGAACAACAACAAAAAGTTGACTTTGTTCAGCTTTGTCACCAACACAATAGGCGTGAGCACCCAACCCTCGCATTCACCATGTATGAACACATGACAGCCCTCCCTCGCATTCACCATGTATGAACACATGACAGCCCTCCCTCACATTCACCATGTATGAACACATGACACCCCTCCCTCACATTCACCATGTATGAACACATGACAGCCCTCCCTCGCATTCACCATGTATGAACACATGACAGACCTCCCTCGCATTCACCATGTATGAACACATGACAGCCCTCCCTCGCATTCACCATGTATGAACACATGACAGCCCTCCCTCACATTCACCATGTATGAACACATGACAGACCTCCCTCGCATTCACCATGTATGAACACATGACAGCCCTCCCTCGCATTCACCATGTATGAACACATGACAGCCCTCCCTCACATTCACCATTCACCATGTATGAACACATGACAGCCCTCCCTCGCATTCACCATGTATGAACACATGACACCCCTCCCTTGCATTCACCATGTATGAACACATGACAGCCCTCTCTCGCATTCACCATGTATGAACACATGACACCCCTCCCTCACATTCACCATGTATGAACACATGACACCCCTCCCTCGCATTCACCATGTATGAACACATGACAGCCCTCCCTCACATTCACCATGTATGAACACATGACAGCCCTCCCTCGCATTCACCATGTATGAACTGTTGGAAGCAGATCAGAATCATATCCATATTTAAGTGTTACTTCTTTCTAAACTCCTATAGTCATAAAGAATAGCTAGTATTCTTCCTTCTTTTGAGTCTCATAGTAAAGTGTTGGCCTTCTAGATTGGAATGTGTCAGAGTCGAGATAACTCGGAGTAGTCTAAACAAAGGGAGTGGGGGCGGGGGACAGAGGGAAGATCACGGGACTTCCGGGGGTTTGAGAGGAGACCGAGCTAGACCGATCTGGACCGGGCTAGGGAATGCTTGGATGCTGGGTTGGTCTCAGGTTTGTCCTCTAAGCTTGGAGAATAAACCACAAAATACCAATTACTGCCTGTTGATTGAATATAAACATCAGCTTATGTGCCATAAAAAGAATCTGGGAGAGACTAGCAATTTGAATTCCCCATTGGAGGAATGCTGGTCGACGCAACAGAACACATGACAGCCCTCCCTCGCATTCACCATGTATGAACACATGACACCCCTCCCTTGCATTCACCATGTATGAACACATGAGCAGAAATGCTGACATCGGCCATAAAATAAAGCCAATGCTAAAAAAAAAAAACCTACACATTTCTCACATGATCCTCATTTAACAGGAAAAAAGCTGGAAATCAACAGTTAAAAAGCCTCCATCCAGAAAAGTCTGCATGACCCCACCTGGGGGCAGTCATGTGGTCATCACCATAGAAACCAGCAATGCTCTCTGTGGCTGCTGCATGAAAAATGGGGGTAAAGGTGAATGGCAGTGACCGAATACTTATTATTTTATTTTTATGATATTCACACAAAGTCAAGGGCTATTTTCAGGATTCACCTAAAATGACCTATAACCTGTGCAGGTGAACTTAGACAGTATTTCAGTACTTGTGACAGGAAGAAGAGAAACGTGTGTGTGATTGATGAATGACCAATTTGAAATAGAGCGTGACGGTCAGTCCCTCTGATGACCCCCAGCTCACTGGCCACTTCTCCACTGACAACATCCTGTTTGAAGCCTTGCACTGTCCATGACAACAGCAGCATGTTTACATACAGTATCAATGCCGATACAACCAGATTAATAGATCTCACACACACATGAATTTGGACATTTATCTCCAAGTTTTGCAAAAAAGAGACACTGAAATATTGAACATAAACATTTAAGTTCTGTCAGAAATTCCACCCCAAAGCTGAGTCTTGTACATAGAAAAAAACAGGCCAGATAAAAAGAAGGGCAGCTTATAGTAAAAGTATGTTTCTAAGGACATGCCAAAGAAACACATGGCATTTTAAACTCTAACTAAGACAATTTTCAGGCACTTTATAATCCTGACTACACTTTAAAACACAAACAATAGCATGGTTGGACAGTAGGCCAACATGCATAAAAAATACTAGTTAACTCAGGTGATTAATTGCATACATATTGCATTAATCATGGTTACATGCAGATTAATCACCATTTCTTTTTTAATCACAGACGGTTACTTGAGAGGCGGCACGGATTGGTGATCAGGTCAATGGTTTGCTCAACATCGACGTCCCACTGGGGTGACTTTTTCCTTGCCCGTATGTGGGCTCTGTACCGAGGATGTCGCTGTGGCTTGTGCAGCCCTTTGAGACACTTGTGATTTAGGGCTATATAAATACACATTGATTGATTGATAGCAAGGGCAGGACTTGGGACAAAACAGTTAGCAAGCTTTGACCGAATAAATCATGTAAAACAACAAATGTTCCTGGATGGCATTGTGACAATAAAATTGCACTTGTGTCCAAATACAGTATTTTTCGGACTATAAGTCGCAGTTTTTTTCATAGTTTGGCCGGGGGTGCGACTTATACTTAGGAGTGACTTATGTGTGGAATGATTAACACATTATAGCGTAAAATATCAAATAATATTATTTAACTCATTCACATAAGACAGTGGTTCTCCACCTTTTTTCAGTGATGTACCCTCTGTGAACATTTTTTTAATTCAAGTACCCCCTAATCAGAGCAAAGCATTTTTGGTTGAAAAAACGAGACAAAGAAGTAAAAGCAGCACTATGTCATCAGTTTCTGATTTATTAAATTGTATAACAGTGCAAAATATTGCTCATTTGTTGGGGTCTTTCTTGAACTATTTGGAAAAAAAGATATAAAAATAACTAAAACCTTGTTGAAAAATAAACAAGTGATTCAATTATAAATAAAAATGTCTACACATAGAAGTAATTATCAACTTAAAGTGCCCTCTTTGGGGATTGTAATAGAGATCCATCTGGATTCATGAACTTCATTCTAAAAAAAATTTCACAAAAAAAGAAATCTTTAACATCAATATTTATGGAACATGTCCACAAAAAACTTAGCTGTCAACACTGAATATTGCATTGTTGCATTTATTTTCACACTTCTTTTTGACAGACATTTAAAAAATATCTCACGTACCCTTTGGCATACCTTCAAGTACCCCCAGGGGTACGGGTACCCCCATTTGACAACCACTGACGTAAGAGACTGGACATATAAGATTTAGCGATTAGGAGTGACAGATTGTTTGGTAAACGTATAGCATGTTCTATATGTTATAGTTATTTGAATGACTCTTACCATAATATGTTACGTTAACATAGCAGTTGGTTATTTATGCCTCATATAACGTACACTTAGTCAGCCTGTTGTTCACTATTCTTTACACATTTTAAATTGCCTTTCAAATGTCTATTCTTGCTGTTGGCTTTTATCAAATACATTTACCCCAAAAAATGCGACTTATACTCCAGTGCGACTTATATATGTTTTTTTCCTTCTTTATTATGCATTTTCGGCCGGTGCGACTTATACTCCGAAAAATACGGTAGTTAACTCAGGTGATTAACTGCAAACATATTGCATTAATCATGGTTACATGCGATGAGGTGGCGACTTGTCCAGGGTGTACCCCGCCTTCCGCCCGATTGTAGCTGAGATAGGCTCCAGCTCCCCCCGCGACCCCGAAGGGAATAAGCGGTAGAAAATGGATGGATGGTTACATGCAGATTCATCACCATTTTTTTAAATCACAGACTGTTACGGATTGGTGATCAGGTCAATGGTTTGCTCAATAGCAACGGCAGGACTTGGGACAAAACTGTTAGCAAGCTTTGACCAAATAAATCACGTAAAACAACAAATGTTCCTGGCTGGCATTGTGACAGTAAAATTGCACTTGTGTCCAAATATTAAAATTATTTAAGTTAATTTAAAATATATAAGCCAGTTACAAACCATGATTACATCAAATCTAAAAAGTGTCATTCATTTTGAGAGCAGAAAAATAAGCACTTTTTAAAAAGGTATGTTCATGGCACTACAACAGTTCCAGAGAATTGTGTTAGAATAATTATATATAAGTTATCACAACTCTTATGCTTAAAGGCTGTTGCTCTAGTTAGTAGAGATGTCCGATAATATCGGACTGCCGATATTATCGGCCGATAAATGCTTTAAAATGTAATATCGGTTTCAAAAAGTAAAATGTATGACTTTTTAAAAGGCCGCTGTGTACACGGCCGTAGGGAGAAGTACAAAGCGCCAATAAACCTTAAAGGCACTGCCTTTGCGTGCCGGCCCAGTCACATAATATCTACGGCTTTTCACACACACAAGTGAATGCAAGGCATACTTGGTCAACAGCCATACAGGTCACACTGAGGGTGGCCGTATAAACTACTTTAACACTGTTACTGTGAACCCACACCAAACAAGAATGACAAACACATTTCGGGAGAACATCCGCACAGTAACACAACAGAACAAATACCCAGAACCCCTTGCAACACTAACTCTTCCGGGACGCTACAATATACACCCCCCGCTACCCCCTCCCACCTCAACCTCCTCATGCTCTCTCAGGGAGAGCATGACCCAAATTCCAAGCTGCTGTTTTGAGGCATGTTAAAAAAAATAATGCACTTTGTGACTTCAATAATAAATATGGCAGTGCCATGTTGGCATTTTTTTTCCATAACTTGAGTTGATTTATTTTGGAAAACCTTGTTACATTGTTTAATGCATCCAGCGGGGCATCAAAACAAAATTAGGCATAATAATGTGTCAATTCCACGACTGTATATATCGGTATCGGTTGATATTGGTATCGGTAATTAAGAGTTGGACAATATCAGAATATCGGCAAAAAAAGCCATCTCTACTAGTTATTATCTATTCTGTACATTTTCTGCTTCGTGCAAGGGCACACAACTTGTTATCTTCCAAGGCATGTGAGGAGTGGCCTCGCCGCGGATGTTTTCTGTCTTTCAGCCTCGCTAACAGCCAAGGACGAACCAGCACCTCAACAAAGATAAGGCATAGCAGGCAGACAAAGCAGAGGCAGGGCGCAATCGACAAGGCCCCCAGCACATTCCGTCACATATTGTGTGTACTGGAGCTGCTTGCATAATGTGACCCCTCCCTTTAGAAGCAGCCTCAGCCATGTAACTAGGGAACTCCCAAACTGATTAAATTCAGATCTGCTTTTAACCAGTGATTAGTGTTCTGTGTCCTGTAATGTCCCGTCTTGTAATTTTACTGTATTATTATGTATTTTACAACGTACTGCTTTTATATTTCCTGTATTTTATATTATTACTTTGAGCTGTTTTATATTTAAATTTTTTTTATCCTGTAAAGCGTCTTTGAGTACTCTGAAAAGCGCTATACCAAATAAAATGTATTATTATTATTAAATAGAGGAGCGCGTGGACTGTTCCTCAGAGCGTAGGGTGAGACTGTAACGGAGTGTGCAGCTCCATGTGTTCTCCTCATGAGCAAAATTGAACTCTGTCTCTGCCTGATTCCTTGCTTCTTGTTCTGTTTAATAGATAGTTTGGTGCTTAAACCTGACAACTTGTTCCTTTGAAGCCACCCTAAATGATCTAAAGACATATGGGTAGAATCTAATATTGACGTAGTGTGTGTGTGGTGATGCTGACCTGGCAGAAGACGGGAGGGTGGGTGTCAGCCAGTGCGTTGCGGAGGTCCTGTGCGCTCACCAGACTGTGAGGCAGGCGGTCCACGCAGAGACACTTGGAGTGCAGCAGGGGGTACGTGAGCGAGCCCACCTCCGTCCAGTGCACGTAGAGCATGCGCGAGCCCAGCTGCTTGCCCAGGAGCTCCGACTTGGCCCGGGCGGCCGAGTCCTTCTTCATGTACTCCACGAAGCCGTAGCTCTTGGAGTGTCCGCTGGACGCCCTGTACACCAGGAAGCAGCGCTCCAGGTTGCCAAACGGCCGCACCAGCTCTTCGAACTGCTGCTGGGTGAAGGAGCGCGGCAGGTTGGCGATGCACAGCAGGGCGTCGGTGGGCTGCAGCTGCACGGAGATCTCCCGCTCGCGCAGCACGCGCTGGTGGAACTCCCTGATGGCGCTCTGAGCCTGCTCGCCGTTTAGCAGGGTGACGAAGGCTGCAAGGTGAGGACCACAAACTGTCACGTGATGGAGGTGCATTTCTACTTTTCTTTCAAGCATTGCATGAAGAGCAACGATAACACCCGCATTTCCCCCCGGGAATTCATAAGTATTTCTGATAACGATTAGTTATTATCTGCTACGTATATTAGGGCGGGGCCAATAAACACATTTTGCTGAAGGATAGATTGTGCACAAATTACCAATAAACAACATTTTTGTCTGCATTATTTTGTGGGCAAATGTAATCATAAGTATTTTGTTGTCATCACGACATACTCCCTTGTTTGTTCGCCCGTGTTGATGGGCTCATATTGCCCATCCGGTCTGAAGCTGAAATATTCCCACAACAGGATATGGACTTTGTAATAGTGTTATAATGGTACCGGTACCAAAATGTATTTCGCTACTTTTCTAAATAAAGGGCACCACAAAAAATTGCATTATTTTCTTTATTTGAACAAAAAATGTTAGGGTACATAAAACACATGTTTATTATTGTAATATAGCCCTTAAAAAAATAGTGAACATACTAGAATATTGTATTACAGTAGTATGGTGGATTTGGTGAAGAGCCACCAGTTATCAGCGCTGATTTATGGCATTTTGACATGTAACTAACTACAACATAACTACATTAGTAGATACAATGTATGGTACCATTTAATATATATATAGTATATACTTAATATATATACAAATCAGGGTTGTCCCCATATTTGGTACCAGTACCAAAATGTATTTCTATACTTTGATACTTTTCTAAATAAAGGGGACCACAAAAACGTCATTGTCTTTATTGTAACAACAAATGGTAGTGTACATGAAACATATGTTTATTGTCTTTATTGTAACAACAAATGTTAGTGTACATGAAACATATGTTTATTATTGTCATTTAGTCCTTCAATAAAATGTTGAACATACTAGACAACTTGTCTTTTAGTAGTAAATAAACAAACAAAGACTCCTAATTAGTCTGCTGACGTATGCAGTAACATATTGTGTCATTTATACACCTATTATTTTGGACACATTATGAGGGACAAACTGTAAAATTGGATTATTAACCTACTTGTTCATTTACTGTTAATATCTGCTTATTTTCTCTTTTAACATGTTCTATCTACACTTCTGTTAAAATATAATAATCACTTATTCTTCTCTTCTTCGATACTTGACATTAGTTTTGGATGATACCACACATTTAGGTATGGATGTGATACCAAGTAGTTACAGGATCATACATTGGTCATATTCAAAGTCCTCATGTGTCCAGGGACATATTTACTGACTTTACAAACATAATATACATTTAAAAAAAGATTTTGTGATGCTAAAAAATATCGATGTAATAGTAGTATCGACTAGATACGCTCTTGTACTTGGTATCATTACAGTGGATGTCAGGTGTAGATCCACCCATGGCATTTGTTTACATTGAGTGAGCTATTGTATCCTCCTACGGTGTGTAGTGAAGCATGTTTAGCTATTCCTCGTCCTCCAGTGATAATGATACTTGTAAGAAACTTACTTTATTTGTCGCCACGGAGACCAGTACCAAATATGATTCATTAGTATTGCAGTACTATACTGTGTGTGTGCCAATGATTGTCACACACACACTAAGTGTGGCGAAATTAATCTCTGCATTTGACCCATCACCCTTGTTCACCCCCTGGGAGGTGAGGGGAGCAGTGAGCAGCAGCGGTGGCCGCACCCGGGAATCATTTTTGGTGATTTAATTCCAAGCCTTGATGCTGAGTGCCAAGCAGGGAGGTAACGGCTCCCATTTTTATAGTCTTTGGTATGACTCGGCCGGGGTTTGAACTCACAACCTACCGCTCTCTAATTGTGTTTGTAATAAAACGTTTGTGTGCTTAAAAAGACAACACCATTCTAAAAACCCACCTGTGCTCTTGTATTTGTCTACAAAGCAGTACTTCAGGTCATAGTTGGCCAACAGCTCATGGACCTCCTGAAATTGACAACACAAAAACAATGATTAAAACAAAAACACCAAAATAATACAATTATAAATGGCTAAAAAATAATTATTGGAAAAAAAAAAAAGGCATAAATTTACAATTAAAATGGACTATTCAATGAGATTCTGTCAAATATATTTTACAAAATTCAAGTTTACAATAGACATATTTTACGATAGAATACAATTATATACTGTATATATAATATGTAAATATTACATATGTTATATTTTATATTGCTACTGTGGTACATTTTTAGTCTACTTTACACCTGCATTATCCTTTCCATCATTACCCTTTCCATCATTTGTAACTGAGCTATTGTGTGGAACAATTTCCCCTGTGGATCAATACAGTTTGTCTAAATTCCAGCTTGTATTCTTAGGTTATTTCGATTAAGAGGAGAAAACTATAATTTAAGGGGGATGTTGAAATAGGTAAAGTAAGAAGGAATATAAAATACAAATGTATTTCAGGTTTAGGAGTTAAATGGTGGAACAAGCTCAGTGATGAGTTGAAGACATGTTTGTTAAGGTTTAAGAAAACCTTGAAAGGTGAAATAATTAAAAATTATAAAATATATTAACAATTACTTTCATCCCATTGATTTTTTTAACGATGTTCCAGGCAATCTAATTTTCAGTGGATGTATAGGATAGGCAAATATAAGCTTTGGCTTCAGCCTATTCCTTTTTCTTTTCTTTTTGTGTGTATGTGTATGATTGTTAAATATGTATAATCCGTGCTGTTGAACTGATCACACAAAATGGTTGATTATATGAACAAAATAAACGTATTTCATTCATTCAAGTTGTCTAAGTCTAGTGTTAATGGCCATTGCAGCTCAATTTGAGAAAACTAAAATTAGTAAACTTAAAATAAACATTTAAAGTTGAGTCCTAAAGTTGCAAAACAATGATCAAAATAAGAAATCTGAAAATATATGTATCACATACATAGCCAGCCATAAAGCATTTTGCACTTTCAAGTATAGTTTGAATTGATAATTAAACCCTGAATAACTTTGTAAAAAAAAAAAAGAAGGTAATTTCTGTTTCTCTTGTTATCAATCATGTACAATAGAAGTGTCTAACCAGCAGGGCAAGTGCACTTGTGGGGGGTTGGGGGGTGATGGCTGACCCTTTGTGCGAGGAGAAATTGTTCTGTGTTGCGTTTGTCCATTCACACACCAATGGCGATGCTGCCTAGCACTTTCTGAAGCGTTTTGTCCGCACGCCTTCCACCTTTTGTTACAAACACACTCGCATCTCGAACTGCCACCGACAGCCCACCCCCACCGTTGTGAACAATGGTATGGCCTGCCGCGCCACATTAGTTACACACCGACAGCCCACCCCCACCATTGGGAACAATGGTATGGCCCGCTGCTCCACACCAGTTAGACACCTTCCACAAAAAGAGGGGTTTAACTAAATTCTCATGACTTTTAAAAACATGTTTGGGGAGTAAAATTTGCAGAAAAAAAATGTAAACAAACACGTAGTCTCTGGCTAATTATAGGAAAGTGTGATTGACTTGACATTGAAAGCGTTTAATGAGTCAAACAGGGACAAGCAGTAGTAAATGGATGGATGGGTCAAACAGGCCACAATAGTGACAGTTAACGTCACAGTTGGGGGGCATCTGTCCTTTCATCCTGGACAATATTCATGACAAACAGGTGCTTTGTTTTAAAGACTTAGACAAACTTTAATGATCCACACTGTATGAGAAACACTTTGAAAAAGGAATTTGACCTTTGCAAGCTCATTATACTATTGGCTAAGTTTTATATTCATAAATGTAAGTTTCTCAATACCCGACCTGCTTTTTGTGCCTTTAAAAAGAATTAGAACTCTACATTAAAACACTCTCTACTTTACATGTATTATTTATTACTTCTAAAAAGCTGTGAAAACTATGATGATGTGTTCTAAATTTAAATTATTTACTTAACTTGTGTGAGCCTATGGCTTTACACTTTATTGATATATATATTTTTTTCTTCCATTCTATTTTAGTGTACTGTTTTTGTACTTACTTTGATTATTATTTTTCAACTGTTTGTAAATGTTGCAATTTATAAATAAAGGTTTATAAAATGTATTTTTAAAAAACGACACAGTTGGGATTTAAGTAGAGTCAAAACTTCTTTAGAGTTTTTAAAAAGCATTAATTAGGAAATATGTTGGATAAAAGCGTCATTTGGGGATAATGTGTAGCGACAAACGAAGTTTTGAATGGCTAGCATAGCTAAGCTAATGCTAGCTAATACGTCACTTTAAGAAGTCCTACCTGGTTGGTGACGTCACACGGCAGATGTTTAATAATAATCTTCCTCCGGTTGAAAAACTCCCGGCGAGTTCTCTCCAGGCGGCTCCGGACCTCCTCGGGTGTCAAGTCCTCCTCGGCCCCCTGCGGAGCCTCGCGGCCCGGAGAAGAGGCCTCCTCGCCGGCTTCCAGCAGCTCGGGGTGACGCCGGCCTTCTCCGGGCCGACACTTCCCGCAGTCGGCGGCGAGGTGGAGGTGGTCGTGAGGCGGGCGAGAGGCGAAGTTGAGCGCGGTGTGTGACTCTGCGGTGTCTGGTTCGGCGTCGACGCTCGCACACACGACGGCCGCCATCACACACTCGGGCAAGTTGAACTCTTTTCTCTCCTCGCTGGAATCACACAGTTTAAACAATACACGCCGGGCCCAGACCTCGCCGCTCATTGGACGGGACGCCTGTGACGCGACTGGGCGGAGCTACGGGAGGTCTGTGACGCTAGTGGGCGGAGCTACGGGAGGCCTGCGACGCTGGTGGGCGGAGCTCGCTGTGAGATGCAACCCCAAACCGGAAGTAGACAAGACGGGAATATTCAAATGTCAACGTTCCACTTCACAAATAAGACGATAACGATAATAAATGATAAATGAAATACAAGCTACACATGAAATATTCTGCTTGACAACTCCTTTTCATTTTCATTGAGGGCGACATCGTATTTATGTTTCACCGCTTCTACTTTGCACAAAAACTAACTTCTACTTTGCACAAAAACTAACAAACTTCTACTTTGCACAAAAACAAACTTCTACTTTGCACAAAAACAAACTTCTACTTTGCACAAAAACAAACTTCTACTTTGCACAAAAACTAACAAACTTCTACTTTGCACAAAAACAAACTTCTACTTTGCACAAAAACAAACTTCTACTTTGCACAAAAACTAACTTCTACTTTGCACAAAAACTAACAAACTTCTACTTTGCACAAAAACAAACTTCTACTTTGCACAAAAACAAACTTCTACTTTGCACAAAAACAAACTTCTACTTTGCACAAAAACAAACTTCTACTTTGCACAAAAACTAACTTCTACTTTGCACAAAAACAAACTTCTACTTTGCACAAAAACTAACTTCTACTTTGCACAAAAACTAACTTCTACTTTGCACAAAAACTAACTTCTACTTTGCACAAAAACTAACTTCTACTTTGCACAAAAACTAACTTCTACTTTGCACAAAAACTAACTTCTACTTCGCACAAAAACAAACTTCTACTTTGCACAAAAACAAACTTCTACTTTGCACAAAAACTAACTTCTACTTTGCACAAAAACAAACTTCTACTTTGCACAAAAACAAACTTCTACTTTGCACAAAAACTAACTTCTACTTTGCACAAAAACAAACTTCTACTTTGCACAAAAACTAACTCCTACTTTGCACAAAAACTAACAAACTTCTACTTTGCACAAAAACTAACAAACTTCTACTTTGCACAAAAACAAATAAACTTCTACTTTGCACAAAAACAAACTTCTACTTTGCACAAAAACAAACTTCTACTTTGCACAAACAAACTTCTACTTTGCACAAAAACAAACTTTTACTTTGCACAAAAACAAACTTCTACTTTGCACAAAAACAAACTTTTACTTTGCACAAAAACTAACAAACTACTACTTTGCACAAAAACAAACAAACTTTTACTTTGCACAAAAAAAAACTTCTACTTTGCACAAAAAAAAACTTCTACTTTGCACAAAAACTAACAAACTTTTACTTTGCACAACAACTAACAAACTACTACTTTGCACAAAAACAAACAAACTTTTACTTTGCACAAAAACAAACACACTTTGCACACAAAAAAACTTCTACTTTGCACAAAAACTAACAAACTTTTACTTTGCACAAAAACAAACAAACTTACTTTGCACAAAAACAAACTTCTACTTTGCACAAAAACAAACACACTTACTTTGCACAAAAACAAACTTCTACTTTTCACAAAAACAAAGAAACATCTACTTTGCACAAAAACAAACTTCTACTTTTCACAAAAACAAACTTCTACTTTGCACAAAAACAAAGAAACATCTACTTTGCACAAAAACAAACTTCTACTTTGCACAAAAACAAATTTCTACTTTGCACAAAAACAAACAAACTTCTACTTTGCACAAAAACAAACAAACTTCTACTTTGCACAAAAACAAACTTCTACTTTGCACAAAAACAAACAAACTTTTACTTTGCACAAAAACAAACTTCTACTTTGCACAAAAACAAACAAACTTTTACTTTGCACACAAACAAACTTCTACTTTGCACAAAAACAACCAACTTCTACTTTGCAGAAAAACAAACAAACTTCTACTTTGCACAAAAACAACCAACTTCTACTTTGCACAAAAACAAACTTCTACTTTGCACAAAAACAAACTTCTACTTTGCACAAAAACTAACTTCTACTTTGCACAAAAACAAACTTCTACTTTGCACAAAAACTAACTTCTACTTTGCACAAAAACTAACTTCTACTTTGCACAAAAACTAACTTCTACTTTGCACAAAAACTAACTTCTACTTTGCACAAAAACTAACTTCTACTTTGCACAAAAACTAACTTCTACTTTGCACAAAAACAAACTTCTACTTTGCACAAAAACAAACTTCTACTTTGCACAAAAACTAACTTCTACTTTGCACAAAAACAAACTTCTACTTTGCACAAAAACAAACTTCTACTTTGCACAAAAACTAACTTCTACTTTGCACAAAAACTAACTTCTACTTTGCACAAAAACAAACTTCTACTTTGCACAAAAACAAACTTCTACTTTGCACAAAAACAAACTTCTACTTTGCACAAAAACTAACTTCTACTTTGCACAAAAACAAACTTCTACTTTGCACAAAAACTAACTTCTACTTTGCACAAAAACAAACTTCTACTTTGCACAAAAACAAACTTCTACTTTGCACAAAAACAAACTTCTACTTTGCACAAAAACTAACTTCTACTTTGCACAAAAACAAACTTCTACTTTGCACAAAAACTAACTTCTACTTTGCACAAAAACTAACAAACTTCTACTTTGCACAAAAACTAACAAACTTCTACTTTGCACAAAAACAAATAAACTTCTACTTTGCACAAAAACAAACTTCTACTTTGCACAAACAAACTTCTACTTTGCACAAAAACAAACTTTTACTTTGCACAAAAACAAACTTCTACTTTGCACAAAAACAAACTTTTACTTTGCACAAAAACTAACAAACTACTACTTTGCACAAAAACAAACAAACTTTTACTTTGCACAAAAAAAACCTACTTTGCACAAAAAAAAACTTCTACTTTGCACAAAAACTAACAAACTTTTACTTTGCACAACAACTAACAAACTACTACTTTGCACAAAAACAAACAAACTTTTACTTTGCACAAAAACAAACACACTTTGCACACAAAAAAACTTCTACTTTGCACAAAAACTAACAAACTTTTACTTTGCACAAAAACAAACAAACTTACTTTGCACAAAAACAAACTTCTACTTTGCACAAAAACAAACACACTTACTTTGCACAAAAACAAACTTCTACTTTTCACAAAAACAAAGAAACATCTACTTTGCACAAAAACAAACTTCTACTTTTCACAAAAACAAACTTCTACTTTGCACAAAAACAAAGAAACATCTACTTTGCACAAAAACAAACTTCTACTTTGCACAAAAACAAATTTCTACTTTGCACAAAAACAAACAAACTTCTACTTTGCACAAAAACAAACAAACTTCTACTTTGCACAAAAACAAACAAACTTCTACTTTGCACAAAAACAAACTTCTACTTTGCACAAAAACAAACAAACTTTTACTTTGCACAAAAACAAACTTCTACTTTGCACAAAAACAAACAAACTTTTACTTTGCACAAAAACAAACTTCTACTTTGCACAAAAACAAACAAACTTTTACTTTGCACACAAACAAACTTCTACTTTGCACAAAAACAACCAACTTCTACTTTGCAGAAAAACAAACAAACTTCTACTTTGCACAAAAACAAACAAACTTTTACTTTGCACAAAAACAAACAAACTTCTACTTTGCACAAAAACTAACTTCTACTTTGCACAAAAACTAACAAACTTCTACTTTGCACAAAAACAAACTTCTACTTTGCACAAAAACAAACAAACTTTTACTTTGCACAAAAACAAACAAACTTCTACTTTGCACAAAAACAAACTTCTACTTTGCACAAAAACTAACAAACTTCTACTTTGCACAAAAACAAACAAACTTCTACTTTGCACAAAAACAAACTTCTACTTTGCACAAAAACAAACAAACTTTTACTTTGCACAAAAACAAACAAACTTCTACTTTGCACAAAAACAAACTTCTACTTTGCACAAAAACTAACAAACTTCTACTTTGCACAAAAACAAACAAACTTCTACTTTGCACAAAAACAAACTTCTACTTTGCACAAAAACAAACAAACTTTTACTTTGCACAAAAACAAACAAACTTCTACTTTGCACAAAAACAAACTTCTACTTTGCACAAAAACAAACTTCTACTTTGCACAAAAACTAACAAACTTCTACTTTGCACAAAAACAAACAAACTTCTACTTTGCACAAAAACAAACTTTTACTTTGCACAAAAACAAACTTCTACTTTGCACAAAAACTAACAAACTTTTACTTTGCACAAAAACAAACTTCTACTTTGGACAAAAACTAACAAACTTTTAATTTGCACAAAAACAAACAAACTTCTACTTTGCACAAAAACTAACAAACTTCTACTTTGCACAAAAACAAACTTCTACTTCGCACACAAACAAACAAACTTCTACTTTGCACAAAAACTAACAAACTTCTACTTTGCACAAAAACAACCAACTTCTACTTTGCACAAAAACAAACTTCTACTTTGCACAAAAACAAACTTTTACTTTGCACAAAAACAAACTTCTACTTTGCACAAAAACAAACAATCTTTTACTTTGCACAAAAACAAAGCAAACAAATGGCAACTCAGTCACAAGAATATTACAATTAAATATATTACCTTGAATTGATTAAAGTGGACCTCAACTTAAACAAGTGTAAAAACTTATTGGGGTGTTACCATTTAGTGGTCAATTGTAGGGAATATGTACTGTACTGTGCAATCTACTAATAAAAGTCTCAATCAATCAAAGTCAAATATATTACAGTGACATATATTACAGTCAAATATATTAGTCAAATATATTACAGTTACATATATTACACTCCCTTAGAGATAGGGTGAGAAGCTCTGCCATCCGGGGGGAGCTCAAAGTAAAGCCGCTGCTCTTCCACATGGAGAGGAGCCAGATGAGGTGGTTCGGGCATCTGGTCAGGATGCCACCCGAACGCCTCCATGGGGAGGTGTTTAGGGCACGTCCGACCGGTAGGAGGCCACGGGGAAGACCCAGGACATGTTGGGAAGACTATGTCTCCCGGCTGGCCTGGGAACGCCTCGGGATCCCCCGGGAGGAACTGGACGAAGTGGCTGGGGAGAGGGAAGTCTGGGTTTCCCTGCTTAGGCTGCTGCCCCCGCGACCCGACCTCGGATAAGCGGAAGAAGATGGATGGATGGATATATTACAGTCACATATATTACAGTCACATATATTAGTCACATATGTTACTGTCACATTTACGGTACTTTTTGTCTTCTGTGAATAGAAAGTTGCTTTTTACGGTTACATTTTGCAGACTGAGATGCCAGTTGTTTTATTTTTTGTTTTTTACCGTAAAAACTACTGTGGACTTTACAGTGTGTTACTGTAAATGGCACAACGGTAACAACGTGTTTAACAATATGAAACTGGCAGCTTCATTGGCGGAATTTTAACGTCAAATAAACAGTGGTCTGTTTTTTTTACATTTACAGTAAAATGCTGTAAAAACAGATCAAATGTCACAATTGTACCAAAATATGTATTGTCATTTCACTGTGTAAACTTTAGTGGATTTTATGATTTCTGAAAGTGAAAACCTGAATTCACCCACTGAAATATTGATTTCAAATTTCATTTTGGAAAATGGTTAAAAATAGAAAATTCCTTATATTATTGTCTTTGTCATAGGAATTTCAGTTTTTTTGTGTTTTTAATATATTTTTTTCTATCATCCCCTACTTTACTCTCTCTCACTTTTTGGCATAAAGATCATGTCTGTAATGTTCAAATGTGTTGGAAGTGCCTTGATTTGTTTGTATATCAATAATAGTAAAAAAAAAAAAAATCCACACCACGAAAACACACAGGGGGAAAAAAAGGAAATGTGGAAAATTATTTTATTAGATTAAGAAAGTATTTTACGATAGGTACAAAAATCAACACTTTAAAATGTACAATATGAAACAACCTAATTGGTGTAAACACTTAGTTGATCTTCTTCCCGTATTGTTGAATGCATCACTTGCATACACAAAAAGTATAGTACTTTGGGCTTGTTAAAAAATATTTACAACCATTTTCTACCGCTTGTCCCTTTCGGGGTCGCGGGGGATGCTGGAGCCTATCCCAGCTACATTCGGGCGGAAGGCGGGGTACACCCTGGACAAGTCACCACCTCATCACAGGGCCAACATTCACACACTCGGGGCCATTTATTGTTGCCAATCAACCTATCCCCAGGTGCATGTCTTTGGAGGTGGGAGGGGCCTATCCCCAGGTGCATGTCTTTGGAGGTGGGCGGGGCCTATCCCCAGGTGCATGTCTTTGGAGGTGGGAGGGGCCTATCCCCAGGTGCATGTCTGCAGGAGCAATGACGATATAGTTTTTGTTGTGGATGCATGGTGCAATGCTATGTGGGCAGCATGTAGTATTAGCATAGCATTTAAGTCCCATTTTAAAACTCATTTATATACTCTAGCCTTTGAATAGAACACTTTTTGGACCAGTTGATCTGCCGTCTCTCTTTTCTGCTCCGCTCCCCTCTTCTGCGTGGAGAGGTCATCAGGTGACCACGTATCAGTTTCCACGGGACCCGGGATGGATGAATTGGTGATACTGCTGGACCCTCACACTAGGAACCGTATCCACTCGGCACACATCTGCAGTCCCTTCCAAGGTTTCTCATCATATTATGTTGACTTTTTTCTTAACCTTATGGGGATCATTGTGGTATGTGCGGCCCTTTGAGGCATTTGTGATTAAGCACATAGCTTTTTTTTTGTTTTTTTGTTGGGATTCACTTTTGTAGCTGTGTGTAGAAGTAGCACCTATGAAGTGGCAGCTGGTTGCATCATCCCTGTGCTTCTTTCATGTACTTGATGTCCTTTCATGTTTCCCTCTTGCTTCATACCAAGACGGCACCGCTGTGCTGTGCTCTTTCCTAGTTTTGACCTTTTTCTTTGTTTCTTGCATGGAAGAAAGAGAGCCCAGTCTACCAAGTCAGATCCTTGCGTGTCAAACATACTTGGTCAATAAAAGTGATTCTGATATTGATTAAAGCAGGGCCACATTGTTTCCCCGTCGTGGGATGAATAAAGTCTATCCTATCCTATTCAAGTTCCGTTGAAAAAACTGGGAAGATACTCAGAAAGTGTATGGATGGATGGACCAAGAGAAGATGTTTAAAAAGACTAAAAGAGGGGTGTCCAAAGTCAGCGTGGGGGCCATTTGAGGCACGCAGCTGTAGTTAGGTTGGCCTGCCACATATTGTCAAAATAAAATCCAGTAAAATTGTAAATGAGGAACAAAACTGAAATGTTTAAACTAATACCTAATATTTATATGCTTTGTCACCTATATAAAACATGGCAAAGTTTTGTCATATTTATACATATACATATATACATACACATATACAGTATACTGTATATATTAGGGTTGAACGGTATAGCGGTACTAGTATAGTATCACAGTACTAATCAATCAAAAACAGTACTATAGTCTGTTTGAAAAGTACCAGTTCCCGGTGGTTTTACAAGCAGAGGAGCATGTTGGGCAGCGCACACACACAGAGTACTTACAAGCAGACACAGTGTGTAGACAGAAAAGGGAGAATGTTGGTGTAAAAAGTCAAGATAAAGGTGAAGTTATAACACTGAAACACCCTCAGGAAGAGCTGCTTTAACACATGCAGCTAACATCCATCCACAGTGTTTTAGATACTTCTAAATCACTAATCCTGGTCTCCATGGTGACAAATAAAGTAAGTTTCTTACAAGTATCATTATCACTGGAGGACGAGGAATAGCTAAACATGCTTCACTACACACCGTAGTACTTTTCTAAATAAAGGGGACCACAAAAAATGTCATTATTGTCTTTATTGTAACAACAAATGTTAGTGTACAATAAACATATGTTTATTATTGTCATTTAGTCCTTCAATAAAATGTTGAACATACTAGACAACTTGTCTTTTAGTAGTAAGTAAACAAACAAAGACTCCTAATTAGTCTATGCAGTAACATATTGTGTCATTTATACACCTATTATTTTGTACACATTATGAGGGACAAACTGTAAAAAGGAATTATAAATCTACTTGTTCATTTACTGTTAATATCTGCTTATTTTCAGTTTTAACATGTTCTATCTACACTTCTGTTCAAATGTAATAATCACTTATTCTTCTCTTCTTTGATACTTGACATTAGTTTTAGACGATACCACACATTTAGGTATGGATGTGATACCAAGTAGATACAGGATCATACATTGGTCATATTCAAAGTCCTCATGTGTCCAGGGACATATTTACTTTAAGAAGATGTTGTGATTAGGGATGTCCGATAATGGCTTTTTGCCGATATCCGATATTCCGATATTGTCCAACTCTTTAATTACCGATACCGATATCAACCGATACAGATATCAACCGATATATGCAGTCGTGGAATTAACACATTATTATGCCTAATTTGGACAACCAGGTATGGTGAAGATAAGGTACTTTTTTAAAAAATGAATCAAATAAAATAAGATAAATAAATTAAAAACATTTTCTTGAATAAAAAAGAAATATAAAAACAGTTACATAGAAACTAGTAATTAATGAAAATTTGTAAAATGAAGTGTTAAAGGTTAGTACTATTAGTGGAGCAGCAGCACGCACAATCATGTGTGCTTACGGACTGTATCCCTTGCAGACTGTATTGATATATATTGATATATAATGTAGGAAGCAGAATATTAATAACAGAAAGAAACAACCCTTTTGTGTGAATGAGTGTAAATGGGGGAGGGAGGTTTTTTGGGTTGGTGCACTAATTGTAAGTGTATCTTGTGTTTTTTATGTTGATTTAATTTTTAAAAAACCAACAACAAAAAAACCGATACCGATAATAAAAAAAAACGATACCGATAATTTCCGATATTACATTTTAACGCATATATCGGCCGATGATATCGGCAGGCCGATTTAATCGGACATCTCTAGTTGTGATGCTAAAAAATATTGACGTAATCATAGTAGTATCGACTAGATATGCTCTTGTACTTGGTATCATTACAGTGGATGTCAGGTGTAGATCCACCCATGGCATTTGTTTACATTGTGACGGTGGTGAGCTATTGTATCCTCCTACGGTGTGTAGTGAAGCATGTTTAGCTATTCCTCGTCCTCCAGTGATAATGATACTTGTAAGAAACTTACTTTATTTGTCGCCATGGAGACCAGGATTAGTGATTTAGAAGTATCTAAAACACTGTGGATGGATGTTAGCTGCATGTGTTAAAGCAGCTCTTCCTGAGGGTGTTTCAGTGTTATAACTTCACCTTTATCTTGACTTTTTACACCAACATTCTCCCTCTTCTGTCTACACACTGTGTCTGCTTGTAAGTACTCTGTGTGTGTGCGCTGCCCAACATGCTCCTCTGCTTTTCTGTCTACACACTGTGTCTGCTTGTAAGTACTCTGTGTGTGTGCGCTGCCCAACATGCTCCTCTGCTTTTCTGTCTACACACTGTGTCTGCTTGTAAGTACTCTGTGTGTGTGCGCTGCCCAACATGCTCCTCTGCTCCTAAAGGCAGCAATGTCACCACGTGACTTGGACGATGTAGTTGAATAGCCCTGGTGTATAGTGCAAGTCCTGACCAGGGTCTAGGTGGACTGGGGTGTATTCCAGCTGATAGGCAGGGTAATTGTTACCCCGGAGAAGAAGAAGCATTGACACTACCTAAACATGCATGTGACCATGCCAGCACGGGAGAACATGCAAAGGCCACACCCAGATGTTCCACTGGAGATTGACATTGGGTTAGGCACAAAGTCACTTTACCAGCCTTGCAGAACCTTCCTTGGTCTTCTTCAGACAAGTGGATCTGCAGCGCTGATGGGATCCAGAGAGAAGCAGACATTTGGCTGTAGGCGCACACCCTCCAGCTGCTCAAAGAGGAGCGTGAAGGATGGCCGTCGTGCAGCTTCTTCATGCCAACACTGAGCCATGAGCATCTGCAGCTGTGGTCACATTAAAAAAGGGTGTAATATGAGACGGCCATAAAAGGCATGACATGATGTTCCTTACCTCAGGCAGGCAAAGTTTGGGACAAGGCAAGCGCCGCCGTCGCTCTAACAGACCTATGAGCACCATCGCCGTCATCTGCTCAGGGGCCAGCCCTGATATCTTACGGAATGTCTGCAGACAACATGGCGTCACACACACACACACACACACACACATTTGGGTGTGACAACGTACCACCGGGGGGCTCTGGCTGGGGTCACAGCGGGTTAGAATCTCATAGAGCGTCACACCAAAAGACCAAACGTCGGAGGCGAAGGAGAATCTGCCCTCTCTCAGGCACTCCAGCGCATACCTGAAAAAGGTGCATGTTTGAGGGCAAATATAGAGCGCTTTGCTTCATGCCAATGACTTTTAAAAGTGTGTGTGCAGCCTGAGGACGACTTTTATACCACATTATTATGTTGGACACCTTTTAAGGAGGCTCAGGAGTTCTTTCGCGAGTATTTGGACTTCATATAGAACACATTTTTACATCACTAAATGGCTAATATGTTCATTAAGTCATTCATCCATCCATACATACATTTTCTACAGCTTGTCCCTCTCGAGGGGGTGCTGGAGCCTATCCCAGCTGCACTCGGGGTACACCCTGGAGAAGTTTCTGCTACGCCGCTCCCAGTCTGTGGAACGCTCTCCCTGGCCACCTGAGGGCACCACAGACTGTGGATGCTTTTAAAAAAGGCTTAAAACCCCTTTATTTTTTAGATATATGTGTGCTAGTTCTAGCTATTAGGCTGTTCTACTTTTTATATGTTTTTGTACTATTTATTTTACTTGTTGGGGGCAGCTATTGGTGGTTCTAGCGTTGTTGTTGTTTTGTTTGTTTTTTAAATGCACTGCAGCACTTTGAGGTTGTTTGCTCAATGTAAAGTGCTTTTACAAATAAAATCTATTATTATTATTATTAGTAAGTTGCCACCTCATGGCAGGGCCAACACAGGATTAAACTAGTCAAAGATCCTCTATATCAGACCTGGGCAAATTAAGGCCCGGGGGCCACATGCGGCCCGTTGAGCTTTCCCATCTGGCCCGCCGGACATTCTCAAATAATTGTTTTAGATCTTTAAGATGGAAACTGTAGCTGCCATTATGCAGTCATGTTTTCAAATGACCGTAAGTCTTTAACTATACAAAGTATTTTAATGGTTGGAATCTGCGCTTATGGATGATATACGAGTTACTATGGTAATAAAGTTAGTTACTATGGTCATCTAATTAGTTACTATGATCATCTACGTCACAGCAGCTCAGACGAGGCACCAAGCAGTGTGGGCGGGAAGACTTTCCACAGACGTGGAAGGAGATTTTCACAACAAAGTTCTAAAGCTTAGTGATATATAGAATGGAATAGAATAGAATAGAAAGTACTTCATCGATCCCTGGGGGAAATTCAGCAAATATCAGATATATCAAATTGTAGGTGGGTTTATTCTGTACCCTTTGCATTCATATTTCACTGTTTGTTGCGTTTCACTTGATTGTAAAATATGTCGATCGAAAGGGGGTGTGACGTTCATAATTTGTCAATATTCAGTGTTTTATCGTTCATAGAAAAATGTAAAAATTCCATTACGTTTTTTAGGGCGGTCCGTCATAACGTTTTTAAGCATTCAATCAGACATTATTGTGAGGTTTTGTATTAGTGTTCCTAAAAATAGATATACCGGCCCCCAGACACATTTTTTTCCCTAAATGTGGCCCCCGAGTCAAAATAATTGCCCAGGCCTGTTCTATATGCTGAGTGCTCTGCTCTTCTTTATGGCCGACTGCAAAAACATTAGTGGACAGATGTGTTTCTTGAACCTTTTGAATACAGGCTAGTTTTTACCTTCTTGTCTCACTCTAGTAGAGAAAGCGTTGAAAGTAAAACAAATAAATATATGACCTACTTAAAATCAATGTATTGTATTGGTTTTAAAATGAAAAACTATTATAATAGCCCTAGCATCCTTTTTATTTTTCAGTGTGCGGCCCTCAGTGGAAACAGTTTGAACACCCCTCTTTTATATGAACAAGAGTCCTGGACTGTGAGGTAAAAAAAGGTAACATTGAATTGAACAGCCCTGCTTTAGGCTTGATTAGCCTATTTTTCAAAGCTGGCAACACAAGATTTTTCGGGCATTTTTTGGGCACAGAAGCTTACCAGAACACAGGACTGTCACCATCCTCGCGCACGCAGTAGTAGGTGTCGTCCTCAGAGATGTACTTGGAGAGGCCGAAGTCTCCGATCTTTACCAAACTGTTGCACTTGACTAGAATATTGCGGGCGGCGAGGTCCCGATGGATGTATCGCTGCAAGTGCAAGTACTCCATCCCCTGAGAACATCATCAACAAAAGAGTGCATGATCGTCACTGACAAGAAGTGAAAGAATTGGCCGTGACAAATTGAAAGTTGCTGACCTGGCAGATCTGCTTAGCAAAGAGCACACACTGAGATGTGCTGTGTTCACCCTTTTGAAGGAACTTATCCAGACTACCCAGAGTCAGGTACTCCATTATTAGGTGCACCACTCGTCCTCCTGGTGGTGGCAAACAAGTTAGCATCTTTAGCACATCCTTCTTAAAGGCAACAATGACAAATACATAAACCATGTGAGCCTAGCAGCTCAGTTTTTATTGTTACATTCTTGAGGCCCTCAGCCTCACATGACTTGCTTGGAGTCTTTTCAAGGAGGGCCATTACGCCAATGCTTCTGGTGACTTTCTCAAAACAAACCTAGCTTTTAGTTTTTTTTTACATTTGTTAATGTTCCAGTCATAGTTGAAATATACGGAGCCCCTAAAGCAGGGGTCACCAACGCGGGCACCGGGTAGCCCGTAAGGACCAGATGAGTAGCCCGCTGGCCTGTTCTAAAAATAGCTCAAATAGCAGCACTTACCAGTGAGCTGCCTCTATTTTTTAAATTGTATTCATTTACTAGCAAGCTGGTCTCGCTTTGCCCGACATTTTTAATTCTAAGAGAGACAAAACTCAAATAGAATTTGAAAATCCAAGAAAATATTTTAAAGACTTGGTCTTCACTTGTTTAAATAAATTCATTAATTTTTTTACTTTGCTTCTTATAACTTTCAGAAAGACAATTTTAGAGAAAAAATACAACCTTAAAAATGATTTTAGGATTTTTAAACACATATACCTTTTTACCTTTTAAATTCCTTCCTCTTCTTTCCTGACAATTTAAATCAATGTTCAAGTACATTTATTTTTTTTACTGTAAAGAATAATAAATACATTTTAATTTAATTCTTCATTTTAGCTTCTGTTTTTTCGACGAAGAATATTTGTGAAATATTTCTTCAAACTTATTATGATTAAAATTCAAAAAAATTATTCTGGCAAATCTAGAAAATCTGTAGAATCAAATTTAAATCTTATTTCAAAGTCTTTTGAATTTCTTTTAAAAATTTTGTTCTGGAAAATCTAGAAGAAATAATGATTTGTCTTTGTTAGAAATAATAAATGATAAATGGGTTATACTTGTATAGCGCTTTTCTACCTTCAAGGTACTCAAAGCGCTTTGACAGTATTTCCACATTCACCCATTCACACACACACACATTCACACACTGATGGAGGGAGCTGCCATGCAAGGCGCTAACCAGCAGCCATCAGGAGCAAGGGTGAAGTGTCTTGCCCAAGGACACAACGGACGTGACTAGGATGGTAGAAGGTGGGGATTGAACCCCAGTAACCAGCAACCCTCCGATTGCTGGCACGGCCACTCTACCAACTTCGCCACGCCGTCCCTTGTTGGAAAATATAGCTTGGTCCAATTTGTTATATATTCTAACAAAGTGCAGATTGGATTTTAACCTTTTTAAAACATGTCATCAAAATTGTAAAATTAATCTTAATCAGGAAAAATGACTAATGATGTTTCATAAATTCTTTTTTACATTTTTTCAAAAAGATTCGAATTAGCTAGTTTTTCTCTTTTTTTCGGTTGAATTTTGAATTTTAAAGAGTCGAAATGGAAGATAAACTATGTTTCAAAATTTAATTGTCATTTTTTGTGTGTTTTCTCCTCTTTTAAACCGTTCAATTAAGTGTAAATATCATTAATTATTAATAATAACATAGAGTTAAAGGTAAATTGAGCAAATTGGCTATTTCTGGCAATTTATTGAAGTGTGTATCAAACTGGTAGCCCTTCGCATTAATCACTACCCAAGAAGTAGCTCTTGCTTTCAAAAAGGTTGGTGACTCCTGCCCTAAAGGGACATGGAGGGGAAAAATTGTACTTTTTGCGAGATCTCGCAAAAGGCTTTTTTCCTATGTCAGTGAACCGGAAGTAATGGAGGAGCCTACCCATCATCCGTGGGAGAAGTTTATTGATTTCTATTTTAGTATCGGCCTAACATACAAAGACATTGTCAGAATAATTGTATATAAGTTATCACGCAACTTGTCTGCTATGAGTTCAGGTTGCCCTGCGCGAAGACAAAAGCTGTCTTTGATCTCATCAAGCAAACGGCGGACGGCTTGTAAACCTCCACTGTGTGCGATGGAATGCGCCGTGGAGGTGTCGGTTTCTTTGATCTATTGGACTGCCACAGGAAGGACCCGAAATCTACGAGCAGAGAGGAGGCAAACCTGACACCGCTCCAAGCACCTTTTTGTTTAAACTGTTTATGACCCCTCCCCTTAGAAGCAGCTGCAACTATGTAATCAGGAAATGCCCAAATAAATGAGGAGGGAGGAGCTTGTTCCTCAGAGCGGTGGGGTGACACTGTACGAGAGTACAGGTCCACACGCGCTCTCCTCATGAGCTAAATTGAAGCCTGTCCCTGTTTGATTCCTTGCTTCTTGTCTTGTTAAATAGATAGTTCGGTGTTTGAACCTGACAGACATCAGATCGTATTATGGTCCCACAACAGAGCACAGGTGATGGGTAGGCATGCTCCCGCTTCTCCATCGCTGTGGCTGTTTTACTTCCGCAAAAAAGTATTGCGAGATCTCGCAAAACATCCACATCCCTTTAGGGGATTCTGACCTTTTCACAAGGACTCACCTATTTCTGTCCGTCCTTTGTACTTGACAATGTTTTGGTGATCAAGCGACTTCAGGATGTTGATCTCCTTCAGCCAACCCTTGGACAGGTGAGCGTTCTCCTGCTTTAAAGCCTTGACGGCCAGCAGCTCTCCTTCCCCGTCGTTGGCTGGGTCGTACATGTACAGGCTCACCTTTCCAAAATTACCCTACAGACGGAGCACGTGAGCCGAGGGGGTGGAAGAACAAAAAAGAGGAGTTGACAGTAAAACGCACCTTTCCTAACTCCCCTTTGAATTTCAGGAAACGTTTTTGGAAGAAGGTGTCTTGGGCCTTAGAGGGGGTTCCACTGTGGGTTGTATCAGGATCTGTGCAGAGGCGTGGAAATGATTAAATGCACCCAAAAAGGTGATAATCATTTAAAGAGCGACTTAAGGGCACACTTGTGTTCATGATGTCGATGAGGTCTCGGAGCAGGGAGCAGAAGGAAGGTCTGTCTGAGGGCTGCTGGGTCAGACATCTGCTGATGAAGCCCGCCAGCAGGGGGGAGGAGGGTAAGGACCATCCTGGCTGCTGGTAGAACTCCTCCTGTGGACGCAGGTCAGTCATGACAGGGTTGATGAATGCAGGCCCATGCAGCCCACCTCACGCGACGTGTCACCGCTGAAGGGAAGATCGCCGTCGTTAAAGATCTCCATCAGGGTCATCCCGAAGCCCCACTGGTCGGCCCCGGGGCCCACGGGCGTGTCCCCCCCGACGCACTCGGGAGCCATCCAGGGAATACGCTCAAGTCGCTCTGCAATGGAGGAGGGTCGGATGAATGAGCAAACTAGAAAAGGACCCCATTTCCTGATGGTACAGAATCCTAAGAAAAATTCTGAATCCAAAAGGTGATCTGTAATGTCATCACTTGCTCTTAATCACATTTCTGACATTTCCTGAAAGTTGACTCAAAATCCACCCATAACCTTCTGAGCAGTCATGGATGTATTACAGTAGTATGGTGGATTTGGTGAAGAGCCACCAGTTATCAGTGCTGATTTATGGCATTTTGACGTGTAACTGTAACTACAACATAACTACATCAGTAGATACAATGTATACCAGGGGTCAGCAACCTTTTTGAAAGCAAGAGCTACTTCTTGGGTAGTGATTAATGCGAAGGGCTACCAGTTTGATACACACTTCAATAAATTGCCAGAAATAGCCAATTTGCTCAATTTACCTTTAACTCTATGTTATAATTAATAATGAATGATATTTACAGTTAATTGAACGGTTTAAAAGTGGAGAAAACACGAAAAAAATGACAATTAAATTTTGAAACATAGTTTATCTTCAATTTCGACTCTTTAAAATTCAAAATTCAACCGAAAAAAAGAAGACAAAAACTAGCTAATTCGAATCTTTTTGAAAAAATTAAAAAAATAATTTATGGAACATCATTAGTAATTGATCCTGATTAAGATTAATTTTAAAATTTTGATGACATGTTTTAAATAGGTTAAAATCCAATCTGCACTTTGTTAGAATATATAACAAATTGGACGAAGCTATATTTCTAACAAAGACAAATCATTATTTCTTCTAGATTTTCCAGAACAAACATTTTAAAAGAAATTCAAAAGACTTTGAAATAAGATTTAAATTTGATTCTACAGATTTTCTAGATTTGCCAGAATAATTTTTTTGAATTTTAATCATAATAAGTTTGAAGAAATATTTCACAAATATTCTTCATTGAAAAAACAGAAGCTAAAATGAAGAATTAAATTAAAATGTATTTATTATTCTTTACAATAAAAAAAAAAAATTTACTTGAACATTGATTTAAATTGTCAGGAAAGAAGAGGAAGGAATTTAAAAGGTAAAAAGGTATATGTGTTTAAAAGTCCTAAAATCATTTTAAGGTTGTATTTTTTCTCTGAAATTGTCTTTCTGAAAGTTATAAGAAGCAAAGTAAAAAAATGTATGAATTTATTTAAACAAGTGAAGACCAAGTCTGTAAAATATTTTCTTGGATTTTCAAATTCTATTTGAGTTTTGTCTCTCTTAAAATTAAAAATTTCGGGCAAATTGCTAGTAAATAAATACAATTTAAAAAATAGAGGCAGCTCTCTGGTAAGTGCTGCTATTTGAGCTATTTTTAGAACAGGCCAGCGGGCTACTCATCTGGTCCTTACGGGCTACCTGGTGCCCGCGGGCACCGCGTTGGTGACCCCTGATGTATACACATATGGTACCATTTAATATATATATATATATATATATATATATATATATATATATATATATATATATATATATATATATATATATATATATATATATATATATATATATATATATATATATATATATATATATATATATATATATATATATATATATATTTAATATAAACAAATCAGGGTTGTCCCCATACCAATATTTTGGTACTGGTACCAAAATGTATTTCGATACTTTTCTAAAAATGTCATTATTGTCTTTATTTGAACAACAAATGTTAGTGTACATGAAACATATGTTTATTATTGTCATTTAGTCCTTAAATAAAATGTTGAACATACTAGACAACTTGTCTTTTAGTAGTAAGTAAACAAACAAAGACTCCTAATTAGTCTGCAGTAACATATTGTGTCATTTATACACCTATTATTTTGTACACATTATGAGGGACAAGCTGTAAAAAAAGATTATTAATCTACTTGTTCATTTACTGTTAATATCTGCTTATTTTCAGTTTTAACATGTTCTATCTACACTTCTGTTCAAATGTAATAATCACTTATTCTTCTCTTCTTTGATACTTGACATTAGTTTTGGATGATACCACAAATTTGGGTATGGATGTGATACCAAGTGGTTACAGGATCATACATTGGTCATATTCAAAGTCCTCATGTGTCCAGGGACATATTTCAAGACTTTATAAACATAATATGAATATTAAAATAAGGAAAAAAGATGTTGTGATGCTAAAAAACATCGATGTAATCATAGTAGTATCGACTAGATATGCTCTTGTACTTGGTATCATTACAGTGGATGTCAGGTGTAGATCCACCCTTGGTGTTTGTTTACATTGTGACGGCGGTGAGCTATTGTATCCTCCTACGTTGTGTAGTGAAGCATGTTTAGCTATTCCTCGTCCTCCAGTGATAATGATACTTGTAAGAAACTTACTTTATTTGTCGCCAGGATTAGTGATTTAGAAGTAGCTAAAACACTGTGGATGGATGTTAGCTGCATGTGTTAAAGCAGCTCTTCCTGAGGGTGTTTCAGTGTTATAACTTCACCTTTATCTTGACTTTCTACACCAAAATGCATCCATTCTCCCTTTTCTGTCTACACACTGTGTCTGCTTGTAAGTACTCTGTGTGTGTGCGCTGCCCAACATGCTCCTCTGCTCCTAAAACCAGCAATGTCATGACGTGATGGCGCGCCGTCATGCCCATTGGGAAGCGGTACTTTTCAAACAGAGTAAGAATATCAGAGTAAGAAGTTGTCAAATATGATACAACAGCATCTTTTCAATCAACACTCGCCTTCTTTGCACTTTAGGCAAATATAATGAGAGCATTGATGTTGTTTTAAGTATAAGAACTGACCTTCTCTGGAAAGCAAATGGAGGGCAATTCCTGGGTCACTCAGCTTGACAAGAGGGGATGCACCTTGCTCCAGACCCGGTCTTGCCACAAGGATGTTCCTGGCACAAACGTTTCCATGAACCCGACCCTGAGCCGCCTACAACAATGCTGGAGTTAGCCATCAATATAAAAGCAGCCATTGAGACAAGTCTGCAAACACTGAAGCCGTTTTCAATCACTGCAGTAATCTCATTATGAGACTTGCTGGGAAGAAACAAGCTCTTCCAAGACTTCACTTAGCTGTGATTACAGAGACTTGCCTTGACCTGAAGGCCACTTACCAGATAATTCAGGGCGCTGGCCAGCTGTTTGGCAGCAATACATTTCCAGCGAGGAGTCACTTTGCCTTTCTGTCTGCGAAGGAAAACATCCAAGGGCCCAAATTCCACAAACTCCTCCACCATGATGTCTGCAACAGAAAATAATTCATCATGTCATCAATTGTCTCTGTGTCAAAATCATATTTAAGACCTTTTATGAGATTGTAGGACATTTTAAGGCCTTAAATTCAAATGATTGGATTTAAGACTTTTTAAAACTTTTTAAGACCCTGGGATACCCTGGCTTCAAATGTGGCTGGTCTGCTGATCACTCTGCCATGTGTTGTTTCTTAAATTTTTGCAATCGACCAGTAGGGTCTAAAAGATCGACTGGTCGATTGCATTTGACAGGTTGGTGACTAATCTCGACCATTGATTCTCAAACTGTGGTACTTGTAACCAGGCTCCATCAAATGGTACATCAAAGAATCACTTCAAGAACAATGATTTATTTTTATATTTTTAAACACAGTGATTCTGTTCAAACTATGCTACTGTATTTTAATGTTGTCATCATGGTGGTACTTAATGAATACTTAGGTCTACTACACTATTGTATTTACGGTAATGTTGTCATCATGGTGGTACTTAATGAATACTTAGGTCTACTACACTACTGTATTTAATGTTGTCATCATGGTGGTACTTAATGAATACTTAGGTCTACTACACTACTGTATTTAATGTTGTCATTATGGTGGTACTTAATGAATACTTAGGTCTACTACACTACTGTATTTTAATGTTGTCATCATGGTGGTACTTAATGAATACTTAGGTCTACTACACTACTGTATTTAATGTTGTCATTATGGTGGTACTTAATGAATACTTAGGTCTACTACACTACTGTATTTTAATGTTGTCATTATGGTGGTACTTAATGAATACTTAGGTCTACTACACTACTGTATTTTAATGTTGTCATCATGGTGGTACTTAATGAATACTTAGGTCTACTACACTACTGTATTTTAATGTTGTCATCATGGTGGTACTTAATGAATACTTAGGTCTACTACACTACTGTATTTTAATGTTGTCATTATGGTGGTACTTAATGAATACTTAGGTCTACTACACTACTGTATTTAATGTTGTCATCATGGTGGTACTTAATGAATACTTAGGTCTACTACACTATTGTATTTAATGTTGTCATTATGGTGGTACTTAATGAATACTTAGGTCTACTACACTACTGTATTTAATGTTGTCATCATGGTGGTACTTAATGAATACTTAGGTCTACTACACTACTGTATTTAATGTTGTCATTATGGTGGTACTTAATGAATACTTAGGTCTACTACACTACTGTATTTAATGATGTCATCATGATGGTACTTGAAGAGTCAAGTGTTTTCTGAGGCGGTACTTGGTGAAAAAAGTTTGAGAACCACTGATCTAGACCACAAGAAGTGTTTAAAATGTAGATTAAAATCATCATAGGTCCCCTTTAAGTGATGAGTGTGTGTGTGCGTGTGTGTGTGTGTGTGTGTGTGTGTGTGTGTGTGTGTGTGTGTGTGTGTGTGTGTGTGTGTGTGTGCGTGCTCTCACTTTCAGATCCGTTGACAGACAAGCCGTACATTAGGACCAGGTGACGGTGAGACATTTGGCTCAAGAAGCTGGCCGTTTCAAAGAAAGCCTGAAAGGTGGACAGCAAGTAGTTGTAGTTGTAGTTTATGATTAGCAGACAACATCAGTGTCATGGCCGCTTACAAATCTGATTTCTTCATGGCTTTGTTCCAGAACCTTCAGCACCACTCGCACAGCTTGCCGTCCATCCCCGCTCACCTCGTCCTCTACATCTTCTTCTACTCCTCCCCCGACTTGCAGCTGTCCCGAGTAGATCTTGGTTCTGGTCCCATAACCCATATGAGGTCCCTGTCCGTAAAGCCCACACCTGGCAGCTCAGACACATACCACAGCAGAAGCATAAAAGCAGTGGAGTGGTTGTCCTCACCTGAATGATATCTTTGTACTTGATCTGGATGCACAGCTCTAACGTCTTTGGGGCCAGAGAGCGCACATCTGGACTGTGGTCCACATTGTGTCTCTTCACCAGGAGGTTGGACAACTCTGCAGCATACCAGTCCTCACAGGTTAGATGGCACCAAGACAAAACTACAAACCTCCAAAGTGGTGAAGTTGTCACGTTGTGTAAATGGTAAATAAAAAGAGAATACAACAAATCCTTTTCTACTTATATTCAATTGAATAGACTGCAAAGACAAGATATTTCATGTTCACACTCGGAAACTTTGTTATTTTTTGCAAATAATCATGAACTTAGGCATTTTTCCCAGTGTGTTACATGGCCTTTCCTTTTAACAACACTCAGTAAAGGTTTGGGAAGTGAGGAGACACATTTTTGAAGTGGAATTCTTTCCCATTCTTGCTTGATGTACAGCTTAAGTTGTTCAACAGTCTCCCTTCTCATATTTTAGCTGCCACACATTTGCAATGTCTGGACTACAGGCAGGCCAGTCTAGTACCCGCACTCTTTTAATATGAAGCCACGTTGATGTAACACGTGGCTTGGCATTGTCTTGCTGAAATAAGCAGGGGCGTCCATTATAACAATGCTTGGATGGCAACATATGTTGCTCCAAAAGCTGTATGTACCTTTCAGCATTAATGGTGCCTTCACAGATGTGTAAGTTACCCATGTCTTGGCCACTAATACACCCCCATACCATCACACATGCTGCCTTTTACACTTTCACCCTAAAACAATCCAGATGGTTCTTTTCCTCTTTGGTCCACAGTTTCCAAAAAACAAAATGAAATGTGGACTCGTCAGACCGCAGAACACTTTTCCACTTTGCATCAGTCCATCTTAGATGAGCTCGGGCCCAGCGAAGCGTTTCTGGGTGTTGTTGATAAATGGCTTTGGCTTTGCATAGTAGAGTTTTAACTTGCACTTACAGATGTAGTGACCAACTGTAGTTACTGACAGTGGTTTTATGAAGTGTTCCTGAGCCCATGTGGTGATATCCTTTACACACTGATGTGGCTTTTTGATGCAGTACCGCCTGAGGGATCCAAGGTGTGTAATATCATGGCTTACGTGCAGTGATTTCTCCAGATTTTCTGAACCTTTGATGATATTACGGAGCGTAGATGGTGAAATCCCTAAATTCCTGGTTGAGAAATGTTGTTGTTCAACAATTTGCTCAGGCATTTGTTGACAAAGTGGTGACCTTCGCCCCGTCCTTGTTTGTGAATGACTGAGCATTTCATGGAAGCTGCTTTTATACCCAATCATGGCACCCACCTGTTCCCAATTAGCCTGTTCACCTGTGGGATGTTCCAAATAAGTCTTTGATGAGCATTCCTCAACTTTATCACTCTTTTTTGCCACTTGTGCCAGCTTTTTTGAAACATGTTGCAAGCATCAAATTCCAAATGAGCTAATATTTGCAAACAATAACACCATTTTCCAGTGTGAACATGAAATATCTTGTCTTTGCAGTCTGTTCAATTGAATATAAGTTGAAAAGGATTTGTTGTATTCTCTTTTTATTTACCATTTACACAACCTGACAACTTCACTACTTTTGGCTTTTGTAGTAACAAACTGGTTGTCTAGAATTAGAAGCGCAAGCGATCGAAGGACTAACCTCCTTGGCGGGGCAGGCAGCATTTTTTCACGCCGTAGCTCTCCATGCCGCATTTGAGTATGAAGTTCTTGAGGGTGTCTATGAGCTCCTTCACACTGGAGAACTCCTGGTCCCAGCCATCCAGGGAGAAACTGGAAGCCTTGTGCTGGATACAGAACTGCTTGTGGCTTGGCGTGCATCTATTCTGTGGTTCATATTGGAGCTACAAAACAACCACAATGAGTTTGGCCTATAAGACTTAAATGGACTTTTTAACGATGTTCTAACAGTAGTACTTAAGAGGGTTTTGAGATAAGTTATTGTTATGCTTTAAGTTGCAAGCAAAAAATGGAGCAACAAGCATCCCTGCCTTTAGTTGGTGTAGCAAATGGAACTTTGATTTCCATAACACCCAACCAAAACATCCAGTCTTACTGGCTAGCATTAGCTCATAGCTAGGGTTCCACATCACTTTGTTTTTCCAACCATGGGAAGGACGAAAGTGAATGTGAAGACGAAGAAGGTGATGATAGTCATTGAATTAAATAAGAAATCATCCCCGAAAAAAATGACTTGGCGACGCAATTTGAGCGTATAACTGCTAGTCTGCACCACAATGAAGCAGAATGAGTCACGTCAGACAATGCTGCTAAAATATCTAAAGAGCAGACATTTATCCATGAAAATATAGAAAAGCTGCTGATGGTGTGCTTGACGGAGAAGCAGCACAAAGGAAATGCAGTAAAAATGTCCACTCTCCAAGGTAAATGTTGTACATTGTTATTACTTTACTTCATAATACTGTAGTTGTTAGTACTATATTTTACTGTATTGTTTTCTACAATATTTTTAATCAACAAATTATTTTCTATTTTTAAAAAGGCATTTCACGTGTTAAAATGGTGCTGTTTTGGGTGGGCCGTGCACCAATTAATTAAATTGATTTCAATCTATATATATATATACATACATACATACATACATACATACATACATACATACATATATATATATATATGTATATATATATATATATATAAATTATTATATATATTGTGCATGCTTTAGAGCCCCTTCGGAATAAAATGTTTGCCTTGATACCTGTGGCGGTGGGGGCGTGGCTATGGGCGTGGTCACCATGACATCGAGTAATTTGCATAATTTACTACATTATTTGATTTTCTCTAAAAAGGCTAAAAAAATGTATACTTACTAATTAATAATAACAGTTTTGTTTTAAACGTCCATCCATCCATTTTACAATATAATTACAACACTTTATGTACATATTTATATACAGATTTGAACAATAAGTTATTCACTGAAATATATTTATTAATTGTGGTTCTTACAAAAAATATATCTTATAAAATATAAAAGCTAAAATGGCTCCGCCCCTTTAATTAGTGCATACTAAATAATTGAACTTTAGCCTACTACTACAAGCATATTATTTACCAGCAACATAAAGTGAAACAGAGGCAGAGGTGTCCTGCCACAGTCAGTAACAAATAAACATAAAACAGTAGTGGTGGTAGATAGACACAGAGCTTCATCAAACATCTGATCCACTGAACAAAGAGCTCCAAAAATCTTGAACTTTAGACTGCCATCAGTTTTACTCCCTACACTTAACCATGTGTTTCCTACTGCCTGCACACTTTGCACCCTTTGTTATATACACATGTTGTGTTTCTAATATAAATACATTTAATAAAGTCAAATACAAATAAGGCAACAAGAGAAGTATCCTACACTTCTCTTTTGTAAAGTAAATGTGAACAGCCGATATGGGCATCTACATCAACTATATGATTTGCCTGAGAAGCTGGACAGGACAAAAAATAAATAAAAAAAAAAAAAAAAATTATTTTTTTTTTTAATTTGTGGTGGACGTAATTATTTTGTGGTGGGCCGCCACAAATAAATTAATGTGTGGGAAATCCTGTGTAGGTGTTTATTACACTTTGCATTCATAGTTTGCTGTTTGTTACATTTTTGTTGTGTTTTGCTTGATTGTAAAAGATACACAACTATGGAGGAGCTGCTCTGAGAAGTAAAAGATGTTCATATGTTGTTAATATTCACAGTTTGATTGTTCATAGTTAATAATGTAAATGCCACTTTCTTTATTTTCATGTACATTTTGGGTGTCCCATTCAGTAAAAAACTGTAAAATTCCATTCCTCATAACTTTTTTAGAACTCTATGGGACATTGTGACTTTTGGTATTAGTGTTCCTGAAATGTTGATAATAGAGGTAATTATTATTAATATTCATGATCAATAGTGTTATTTCTATACTTCTTGGTATTCTTATTGCTCTATTTGTAGTGTAATAATGTTCATGGCCATTTATGAGTTACAACTATCTACTTCATTAACTTTGCTAAAATGTTTGGTATCATATTTGTATACATCACATTTGCTGATGTTCTGTTGTTGTTGTTTTTTTTACTGTCGAGGAGCTGGTCTGAGAAGTAAAAGATGTTCATATGTTGTTCATATTCACGGTTTTATTGTTCATAGTTAATATTGTAAATCCCACTTTCTTTATTTTCATGTACATTTTGAGTGTCCCATTCAGTAAAAAACTGTAAAATTCCATTCCGTTTTTTTTGAGGTGGTCTGTCACAACTTTTTTAGAACTCTATGGGACATTGGGACTTTTGGTATTAGTGTTCCTGGGAGCCAAACACATACTGTACATCTAAATGTGTATATATCATTTATACACACATACTGTACATCTAAATGTGTATATATCATTTATACACACATTCTGTACATCTAAATGTGTATATATCATTTATACACACATACTGTACATCTAAATGTGTATATATCATTTATACACACATTCTGTACATCTAAATGTGTATATATCATTTATACACACATACTGTACATCTAAATGTGTATAGATCAGTTATACACACATACTGTACATCTAAATGATGTGTATATATCATTTATACACACATACTGTACATCTAAATGATGTGTATATATCATTTATACACACATACTGTACATCTAAATGTGTATAGATCAGTTATACACACATACTGTACATCTAAATGATGTGTATATATTATTTATACACACATACTGTACATCTAAATGTGTATATATCATTTATACACACATACTGTACATCTAAATGTGTATAGATCATTTATACACACATAGTGTACAGCTAAATGTGTATAGATCATTTATACACACATACTGTACAGCTAAATGTGTATAGATCATTTATACACACATACTGTACAGCTAAATGTGTATATATCATTTATACACACACAGTGTACAGCTAAATGTGTATATATCATTTATACACACATACTGTACATCTAAATGTGTATATATCACTTATACACACATACTGTACATCTAAATGTGTATATATCATTTATACACACATACTGTACATCTAAATGTGTATATATCATTTATACACACATACTGTACAGCTAAATGTGTATATATCATTTATACACACATACTGTACATCTCAATGTGTATATATCATTTATACACACATACTGTACATCTAACTGTGTATATATCATTTATACACACATACTGTACATCTAACTGTGTATATATCATTTATACACACATACACATTGGCCCCCCCAGACAATTTTTTTCTGTCAATGAGTCAAAATATTTGCCCAGCTGTGACTTGTGGCGTGGGCAAACAGTTAATTAGTGTTAATAAAGCTAAGTGGGAGCAGTATGTCTTATAAAAAGCATCAGTGTTAAGACTAAGAATAGGACAATAAACATTCAATGGGTACCTTTGAAACTATTTTAAATGTGTCCCCCCCTATAAAGCGTGCCGTGACTCACCTGGTTCTGGTCGAGCACAGCCAGGATAATTCTGTCATAGAAGAGAAGACTCCAGCGCACAAGACAAGCTCCTTCGCCTGGCGCCTCCTTTCTCAACTTGAGTCGCACAAAGTCATCCCTGGAAACACAACATCTTTCATGAGAGCTTATGTGTGACGGCGTGAGGGGGAAGCAAAACAACTCACTGCATGGGTCCGTGCAGGCCATTAGCTTCACTCAGCAGCACCCTGGGGGGCGCCACGTCATGACAGAGATAGTGGTGGGCGTCCGCAGTCAGCCGGTAGTACCCATCTAGCAGCGAGATGAAGGAGCGGGCCTCCGGGCTGGAGCTCATCTCAACCTCCTACGTGCACATTGACAAAGACACGGCTTACAAGCCACCTACACACGTTGTAAACACACCAGCAGCACAGCGTGACCTCCAATAGGCGCTCACATGTGCATTGGACTAACAATATTTAGGCATCGGTAGAAACTCTGCTTTGGGCCATTTCCTGTTTTATGGTTATCATCACACTTTTGCTGCAAACTGAATGCAATGACATCATTTTCTATGGCTTTTTTTGTGCTTGGCGAAGAGCACCAGTGTTGGCAAAGAGGAAAAAAGTGTGACGGTAACCATCCATCCATCCATTTTCTACCGCTTGTCCCTTTTGGGCTTGCGGGGGGTGCTGAAAGCCTATCTCAGCTGCATTCGGGCGGAAGTAAATAAACATTTGTCATCCATCCTTGAACATTCAGACACTCAGCATTTGGAATTATTGTTGCAAAAATAAAAGAAGTTTGCTTTTAAAACTTGCTTTACATTCATTTTAAAAGACAGCGTGTGGGATATTGTGACGGTAACCATGGAATCAGAAAAAGGAACCAATCAATTTTGGCAATGCCTATAAAAGGCCACTAGGGGACAGAATCAATCTGCCTTCCCCATTATGTGTCTTCAAAAGACTGAGTAGTGTTACTTCATTTGAAGTTATTACACAGTGCCCCTACTTCAAAGGCTAAGTTATTTTACTTTATTTTACTTTATTACACACTGCAGTGTTTCCCACACATTCATTTATTTGTGGCGGCCCGCCACGAAAGAATTACGTCCGCCACAAATAAAAAAATTTAAAAAACTTTTTTTTTTTTTTTGGTCCTGTCCAGCTTCTCAGGCAAATCATATAGTACCGTAGATGTAGATGTAGATGCCCATATAGGCTGTTCACATTTACTTTACAAATGAGAAGTGTAGGATACTTCTCTTGTTGCCTTATTTGTATTTGACCACTACTGTTTTCTGTTTATTTGTTACTGACTGTGGCAGGACACCTCTGCCTCTGTTTCACTTTATGTTGCTGGTAAATAATATGCTTGTAGTAGTAGGCTAAAGTTAAATTATTTAGTATGCACTAATTAAAGGGGCAGAGCTTTAAGAGACATTTTAGCTTTTATAAGATATATTTTTTGTAAGAACCACAATTAATAAATATATTTCAGTGAATAACTTATTGTTGAAATCTGTATATAAATATGTACATAAAGTGTTGTAATTATATTGTAAAATGGATGGATGGATGGACGTTTAAAACAAAACTGTTATTATTAATTAGTAAGTATACATTTTTTGAGCCTTTTTAGAGAAAATCATATCATTGCAGTAAATTATGCAAATTACTCGATGATGTCATGGTGACCACGCCCATAGCCACGCCCCCACCGCCACAGCTATCTTGGCAGTTTATGGGAAACACTGCACTGGTTATACTTCATTTGAATTATTTATTTGAATACACAGCGGTTATACTTCAACAGCTACGTAAATGTACTTTATTCGAGTCTATTACACAGTGGTTATACCTCAAATGCTAATTAGCGTTATTTTATTTGAGTCTATTACACAGTGGTTATACCTCAAATGCTAATTAGCGTTATTTTATTTGAGTCTATTACACAGTGGTTATACCTCAAATGCTAATTAGCGATATTTTTTTTGAGTCTATTACACAGTGGTTATACCTCAAATGCTAATTAGCAATATTTTATTTGAGTCTATTACACAGTGGTTATACCTCAAATGCTAATTAGCGATATTTTATTTGAGTCTATTACACAGTGGTTATACCTCAAATGCTAATTAGCGTTACTTTATTTCAGTTTATTAGACAGTGGTTATACCTCAAATGCTAATTAGCGATATTTTATTTGAGTCTATTACACAGTGGTTATACCTCAAATGCTAATTAGCGATATTTTATTTGAGTCTATTACACAGTGGTTATACCTCAAATGCTAATTAGCGTTACTTTATTTCAGTTTATTAGACAGTGGTTATACCTCAAATGCTGATTAGCGTTATTTTATTTCTGTTTATTACACAGTGGTTATACCTCAAATGCTGATTAGCGTTATTTTATTTGAGTCTATTACACAGTGGTTATACCTCAAATGCTAATTAGCGTTATTTTATTTCAGTTTATTACACAGTGGTTATACTTAATAAGCTAAGTATGAAAGTTTGACCATTTCCTTTGTTGCAGAACAGTTTCATTCTTGGTTCTATGGTTACCATCACACTTTTCTTTATGTGGTGGCATCACTCCACAGTTGTGTTTTGCCTTTTCCTTATTTGGCGAGTCCACCGCAGAAGATCACTATTGACGGAAAAGAGGGGAAGGTGTGATGATAACCATAGAGTCAGAAACCAATTCTGTCATGCGTATAAAAGGTGACAATATTGCTCAGCAAACCCCTCTGTGCTCGTTCACTTGCAAAAATCTGATTACCGTATTATTCAGACTATAAGGCGCACTTAAAATCCTTTCATTTTCTCAAAACTCGACAGTGCGCCTTATAACCCGGTGGGCCTAATGTACGGAATAATTCTGGTTGTGCTTACCGACCTCGAAGCAATTTTATTTGGTACATGGTGTAATGATAAGTGTGACCAGTAGATGGCAGTCACACATAAGAGATACCCTAACCCAATATGACGCCAGTAAACAACACCAAAACGTTAAATGTTCCACTGAAAATAAAGGACATTACACACGACGCTCAAAAATCTGTCAAAATGTTTTTAGTACGACTTTGAAGCCGCACCGCTTGATGGATTGTCAGCCCATTACGTCTACCGTAGTCAGAGATACCAGTATTGTGTGTGTGTGTGTGTGTGTGTGTGTGTGTCGGTAGGTTGAGAGTTCAAACCCTGGCCGAGTCATACCAAAGACTATAAGAATGGGAGCCATTACCTCCCTGCTTGGCACTCAGCATCAAGGGTTGGAATTGGGGGTTAAATCACCAAAATGATTCCAGAGCACGGCCACCGCCGCTGCTCACTGCTCCCCTCATTTCAGGGGGTGGAACAAAGAGATGGGTCAAATGCAAAGGACAAATTTCACCACACCTAGCGTGTGTGTGAAACTTTATAACATATCTGGCGTTTTGTTTCACATTATTATGCAAAACAAACTTCTGCTACCTGCTGATGTGTATTTGGGATCTGCATAAGTCCTGAAAAGTTGCGCATGTCTGCCTTTGTACTCCGTACCAACACCGTAGTTGATAAGTTTCTTCTTCTTCTCTATCTTCTTGTTATGTGACATTCATCCTCCACTGTTGCCATTTCTAATATAAAGTAGTGTAAAGTTCTTACTTATATCTGTCAGTAAACTCACCATGAAAGCACTAAAACATACCGGTGTAGTGACTTGACATTATTCACCCAAGGAACTTTTCTTATTAGAGGGTTCCGGTCGGACGGTTTATCACGGGACACATTTCGGGCGTTGTTGTTGCACTAGTGAGCCACGGCTGAGGAGATGCTGCTCCGTTATTGATTGAAGTAAAGTGTGAATGTCATTAAAACAGTTAGCGCCATCTTTTGACACTTCTTCCACTCCCGTCCTTGCACACTACACCGCTACAACAAAGATGACGCTGTCCAAGTGGAGGCATGTAAATAAGACCCGCCCATCCTGAAGAGACTGTCAGAAAGCGACTTGAAGATGATGTGTAAAACATCATCTATGCAACATTTTGAGCAAAGAACCAGCGTTACATGTTATGTACAGCAGTGTTTTTCAACATTTTTTGAGCCAAGGCACATTTTTTGCTTTGAAAAAACACAGAGGCACACCACCAGCAGAAATCATTAAAAAACTAAACTTAGTTGACAGTAAAAAGTCGTTGTCACAATTGTTGGATATGACTTTAAAGCATAACCATCACTATAGCTCTTGTCTCAAAGTAGGTGTACTGTCACCACCTGTCACATCACACCCTGACTTATTTGGACTTTTTTGCTGTTTTCCTGTGTGTAGTGTTTTACTTCTTGTCTTGCGCTCCTATTTTGGTGGCTTTTTCTCTTTTTTTGGTATTTTCCTGTAGCAGTTTCATGTCTTCCTTTGAGCGATATTTCCCGCATCTACTTTGTTTTAGCAATCAAGAATATTTCACTTGTTTTTAATCCTTCTTTGTGGGGACATTGTTGATTGTCATGTCATGTTCGGATGTACATTGTCTTTGCTCCACAGTAAGTCTTTGCTGTTGTCCAGCATTTTGTTTTTGTTGACTTTGTAGCCAGTTCAGTTTTAGTTTCATTCTGCATAGCCTTCCCTAAGCTTCAATGCCTTTTCTTAGGGGCACTCACCTTTTGTTTATTTTTGGTTTAAGCATTAGACACCTTTTTTACCTGCACACTGCCTCCCGCTGTTTCCGACATCTACAAAGCAATTAGCTACCTGCTGCCACCTACTGATATGGAAGAGTATTACACAGTTACTCTGCCGAGCTCTAGACAGCACCGACACTCAACAACAACACATCATTTGCAGAATATAATTACTGCTTTGCAAAAAATATTTTTAACCCAAATAGGTGAAATTAGATCATCTCCCACGGCACACCAGACTGTATCTCACGGCACACTAGTGTGCCGCGGCAAAAACACTGATGTAGACCACAAGGAAGTCTTTCACATTTAGAAAATAATAATAATAATATGACCCCTTTAATGCGCCTTATAATCCGGTGAGCCTTTTGTATGAAAATAGACCTGAATAGACCCCTCATCGATAATCCCTATGGTCCGGAAAATACGTTAGTTTTATGAAAACTTAGATAGGTCTCACCATGTACTTGTTGTCCTGGGTGCTGATGCAGACGTCAGCCTGAGTGATGGCGAGGTGAATAATGTCCGGGAAATCACAGAAGTGGATCCACTTATCACTCATCTGCCGTAAAAAAAACGAGGTTAGCGAAAAAAGGGATTTTTAAGCCATGATCGGACAAACCGTCTGCTGGTGTGTCCTCCACTGGATCCCCCTGGTGGCAGAGACCATTATTTCACACGCCGCTACGTGGTTATCTTCGTCCGCGTCCTCGTCCTGTCGCAGCCTCCGGAGGCTGGCCGAGAAGGTCTCGCTGCCGAAACCAGGCGCCAAGTACTCCAGGGTGCAGAGGTATTTGCACATGATCTCCTTGGCGTCCAGCTGCCTGCCGTCCATGTTGCGCTGGTAGGCCACGACAAACCTCCCAAACATTCGCCGGATTCGAATTTTTGTCAGGATCCTGTCTTCAGAGATGTGCTTGGCGAAAGATTTTGGGATGCAGGTTTCAAAGCTGAAGAAGAAAATCTGGATTTATTATATTGAATGCAGAAAAGTATATAACAATATTTTTAAAGGGGCAGTACATTACAATGTCAAGTTGATTAGGTACACCTGTACAATCACAAAGTATTAGGAAAGCTAAATTAGACAATATAGTCAGAGAATTACAGTAGTTGTTATTGTTGTGATAGGACAGATTACAACAAATAAAACTGTAAATTAGGCCGAGGAAAAATACACCATGCGGCCCCTGGGCCTTAATTTGCCCAGGTCTGACCTACAGCCTGTTATTTGCGCACTATTGACATGTTATACACCAAAAATGTGGTTGTCTTAAATAGAAACCGAAAGCGGATGAAATATCCACTTCGGTTGGCGACTGTGTCTTTCCGGCACACGCCAGTGACGTACCTCGCCCTAAGCTGACGAAAAAGTAACATCCAGGTCTCATAGCGTTTAGACTGAAGTCACATTTGAAAAGATCAGATTCCAATGTGATTCAGGACTCCCTCCTGAATCTGGTTCCAAAAGATCAGTTTTTAAGCACTTTGGAGCGTTTAGACTGGCAACTTTTTTTTTTTAGATCTGTGTCACTTTATTTATTTATTTATTTTTCATAAAGAAATACAATCAGGTGTGCTTACGGACTGTATCCCTGCAGACTGTATTGATCTATATCAGGGGTCACCAACCTTTTTGAAAGCAAGAGCTACTTCTTGGGTAGTGATTAATGCGAAGGGCTACCAGTTTGATACACACTTAAATAAATTGCCAGAAATAGCCAATTTGCTCAATTTACGTTTAATTCTATGTTATTATTAATAATTAATGATATTTACACTTAATTGAACAGTTTAAGAGGAGAAAACACAAAAAAAATGACAATTAAATTTTGAAACATAGTTTATCTTCAATTTCGACTCTTTAAAATTCAAAATTCAACCGAAAAAAAGAAGAGAAAAACTAGCTAATTCGAATCTTTTTGAAAAAATAAAAAAAATAATTTATGGAACATTATAGTAATTTTTCCTGATTAAGATTCATTTTAGAATTTTAATGACATTTTTTAAATAGGTTAAAATCCAATCTACACTTTGTTAGAATATATAACAAATTGGACCAAGCTATATTTCTAACAAAGACAAATCATTATTTCTTCTAGATTTTCCAGAACAAAATTTTTAAAAGAAATTCAAAAGACTTTGAAATAAGATTTAAATTTGATTCTACAGATTTTCTAGATTTGCCAGAATAATTTTTTTGAATTTTAATCATAATAAGTTTGAAGAATTATTTCACAAATATTCTTCGTCGAAAAAACAGAAGCTAAAATGAAGAATTAAATTAAAATGTATTTATTATTCTTTACAATTAAAAAAAAAAATTTACTTGAACATTGATTTAAATTGTCAGGAAAGAAGAGGAAGGAATTTAAAAGGTAAAAAGGTATATGTGTTTAAAAATCCTAAAATCATTTTTAAGGTTGTATTTTTTTCTCTAAAATTGTCTTTCTGAAAGTTATAAGAAGCAAAGTAAAAAAATTAATGAATTTATTTAAACAAGTGAAGACCAAGTCTTTAAAATATTTTCTTGGATTTTCAAATTCTATTTGAGTTTTGTCTCTCTTAGAATTAAAAATGTCGGGCAAAGTGAGACCAGCTTGCTAGTAAATAAATACAATTTAAAAAATAGAGGCAGCTCACTGGTAAGTGCTGCTATTTGAGCTATTTTTAGAACAGGCCAGCGGGCTACTCATCTGGTCCTTACGGGCTACCTGGTGCCCGCGGGCACCGCGTTGGTGACCCCTGATCTCTATTGATATTTAATGTATTTTTGTGTTTTTTATGTTGATTTAATAAATCAAAAATAATTTGGTACCAATCAATACAAACTCAAACGCCTTTTGTGCTAACGTAGAAGCTAGCTTATCTCTTTCCGTAGTTAGCTGTGTTAGTCGGCTAGAAAAAGAGTTCTACAGTGTTCACTCTTACAGTGACAATGTCGTTACAGCTTGGTTATTATACAAGTTACGGAATGTAAATGAAGTATTGTTGACGTTTTTTGAAAGCATTTTTAAAGTGATTTAAAGGTAGAATTGATTGCTAACATTAACTGCATTGCTGGCCACCAAGAATGAGCAGATTTTTTACAAGTTACAATGCAAAAAATAAAAAACCTTTTGTCTTCTTGTCTCTCATAATGATTGCGAACGATAGGCAAAATTCCAAAAAAAAGTGCAGTTACCCTTTAATGTTAAGGATTTTTGTGATTTCTAATCGTTTGTGAGGGCACCAAAGTGACTTCTGTGTGTGTGTTGGCAGAGCATCACATACAGCACAGTTGAGCTTGTCGTTGTTGTCTCAGCTTGTTAATAAAGAGAAAGTTGTGTTGTGTTTGTTTGCTGTACAGTACTGTATAGTATCGTGTACAAACCTTCACTAAAATAGTGACTTTTGTTGAAGCTGCAACCCATTATTCATATTTACATTGTTTCTTATGGAGGAATTTGCTTTAATAGACAAACATTTCTATTTACGAACCATGTTCAACAAGCAATTAAGTGTGTAAAAATAGCAGCATAATTGTGTGCCGATGATAACTTCTCACCTGGTCTTTTTAGCCACGCTGCGCAAGGTGCGGCCAGTCTGCAGCGCCAGGTGCATGAGGTGCAGCACGGCCATGCCCAGGCACTCGTTGTGGAAGCGACTTCGCTCCTCCTCCCTGTCCACCTTTTTCATTTCCATCATTTCATTGACAAAGTCATATTTGGCCTGTTGGAGGATTACAGGAAGTGAGGAGAGAGAGCGAAAGACAATCAGAACCACAAAAAGGCATGTGGTGAGAAGTGTGAGACACATGCACACACACACGTACGTACACACCCGCACCTGGGCAAATAAATACTCCACTGATGTGATTTCAAGCAGAGGTGCGTCACCGCCACCGCCGACAGCAAAACGAGTCACAAGCGGCTCGCTGTCGTTTAGTCCGTGCCAGTTACGAAAGTAAAACCTGCACACAAAGACACACAATATTGTTGACAAGACTTCAGTCACATTCAGGCCAGAGTCACACTTCTGTAGCTACAAAGCCCAAAAGCAGTGAAGTTGTCACGTTGTGTAAATGGTCAATAAAAAGAGAATACAACAAATCCTTTTCAACTTATATTCAATTGAATAGACTGCAAAGACAAGATATTTCATGTTCACACTGAGAAACTTCCTTTTTTAGAATGGAATGGCAGCAACACATTGCAAAAAAGGCATTTTTCCCAGTGTGTTACATGGCCTTTCCTTTTAACAACACTCAGTAAAGGTTTGGGAAGTGAGGAGACACATTTTTGAAGTGGAATTCTTTCCCATTCTTGCTTGATGTACAGCTTAAGTTGTTCAACAGTCTCCTTTCTCATATTTTAGCCCTCACACAATGGGAGACAGGTCTGGACTACAGGCAGGCCAGTCTAGTACCCGCACTGCTTTTATACCCAATCATGGCACCCACCTGTTCCCAATTAGCCTGTTCACCTGTGGGATGTTCCAAATAAGTCTTTGATGAGCATTCCTCAACCTTCTCACTCTTTTTTGCCACTTGTGCCAGCTTTTTTGAAACATGTTGCAGGCATCAAATTCCAAATGAGCTAATATTTGCAAGAAATTACAAAGTTTGTCAGTGTGAACATGAAATATCTTGTCTTTGCAGTCTATTCAATTGAATATAAGTTGAAAAGGATTTGTTGTATTCTCTTTTTATTTACTATTTACACAACGTGACTACTTCACTGCTTTTGGGCTTTCTAAGTGTGTGTACTTAATGCACACACTTGCTGTTTATGTTTTTGTCATGTGACCAACGGCTGTGCAAGAAAAACTTTGTGATATTCTGCTACAAATACTAGGAGTGCTCAAAAAATTGTATTCGCATCCAAATCGCGATTACCGTAATTTCCGGACTATAAGCCGCTACTTTTCCCCCTCGTTCTGGTCCCTGCGGCTTATACAAGGGTGCGGCTTATATACGGCCTGTTCTTCTCCGACATCGACGAAGAGGATTTGGGTGGTTTTAGTACGCAGGAGGAAGACGATGACACAATGATTAAAGACTGACTTTTCATATACCGGTAGGCTGGTTATTTTGATAACGTACAGGCGAGCACTTTGTATTACTTTGCAGCGTTGTATTATTTGTACTCTGCACGAATGCTGTTCGCCATGTCAAAGATGTGAAAGTTTGATTGAATGATTGAAAGATTTATTGTTGATAAATGGGACGCTTTGAGTTCCCAAACAGTCATCTCTGTCCCGACAATCCCCTCCGTGGTAGCAGGAACCCCTATATACTACGCTAATTACACATCAAAACCCTGCGGCTTATAGTCGGGTGCGGCTTATATATGGAGCAATCTGTATTTTCCCCTAAATTTAGCTGGTGCGGCTTATAGTCCGGAAATTACGGTAGTTATTCCAATTTTTGTTTTTTTTTAAGAATAAATGCTGAAAAATTCCCTCCCCATCGCTGCCTTTACTAGCTGTACATATACGAGATCCTTCAGCAGCCAAGAGGAGCTTTTGGAAACTGTTTTGAAAATGTTTTACTATCACTTTTTGACCAAATAATACATTGTGAGAATCAGTGAGAAGCGGTTTGAATCAAGAATCGATTCTGAATCGATTTGTCACCTTAAGTGTCAGAATCAAATGGAATCGTGAGTTGTTGTAAGATGCCCATCCCTAATATTTACTCTCTTAGATTTTACAAAAAGCTTCCAACAATATACTTCTAAAGAGCAACAGCTCTGTTCTCTCACCTGCACTGGCTTCCTGTGCACTTGAAATGTGACTTTAAGGTTGTACTACTTGGGTATAAAATACTAAAGGGTCTATCTTGCTGATTGTATTGTACCATAGTCCCAGCAAGAAATATGCGTTCTAAGAACTCCGGCTTATTAGTGATTCCCAGAGCCCAAAAAAATCTGTGTGCTATAGAGCGTTTTCCTGTAATGTACTCTGGAATGTTCTAGCAGTAACAGTTAGAGATGCTACCTCAATAGAAGCATTTAAGTCCCATCTTAAAACTCATTTGTATACTCTAGCCTTTAAATAGACTCCCTTTTTAGACCAGTTGATCTGCCGTCTCTCTTCTCTGCTCTGCCCCCCTCTCATGCGTGGAGAGGTTATCAGGTGACCACAGATGATGCGCTAGCTGTTCAAAGTCAGGACCCAAGGTGGACCGCTCATCTGTGCATCAGTTGATGACGTATCTGCGCTGCTGACCTGTCTCCACTCAAGATGGTCTCCTGCTGGCCCCACTATGGACTGGACTCTCACTATTATGTTAGATCCACTATGGACTGGACTCTCACACTATTATGTTAGATCCACTATGGACTGGACTCTCACTATTATGTTAGATCCACTATGGACTGGACTCTCACACTATTATGTTAGATCCACTATGGACTGGACTCTCACACTATTATGTTAGATCCACTATGGACTGGACTCTCACACTATTATGTTAGATCCACTATGGACTGGACTCTCACACTATTATGTTAGATCCACTATGGACTGGACTCTCACACTATTATGTTAGATCCACTATGGACTGGACTCTCACACTATTATGTTAGATCCACTATGGACTGGACTCTCACACTATTATGTTAGATCCACTATGGACTGGACTCTCACAATATTATGTTAGATCCACTATGGACTGGACTCTCACACTATTATGTTAGATCCACTATGGACTGGACTCTCACAATATTATGTTAGATCCACTATGGACTGGACTCTCACACTATTATGTTAGATCCATAGAGGGGGGTGGGGGGGGGGTCCCACATCTGCAGTCCCCTCCAAGGTTTCTCATTGTCCCATTGGGTTGAGTTTTTTCTCGCCCTGATGTGGGATCTGAGCCCAGGATGTGGTTGTGGCTTGTGCAGCCCTTTCGGACACTGGTGATTTAGGACTGTATAAGTAAACTTTGATTGATAGAAGATCTATCCCTGAGTCAACTATGTCAACATACAGTACAGGCCAAAGGTTTGGACACACCTTCTCATGCACAACACAACTGATGGTCCCAACCCCATTGATAAAGAAAGACATTCCACTAATCAACCCTGATAAGGCACACCTGTGAAGTGAGAAGCATATATATATATATATATATATATATATATATATATATATATATATATATATATATATATATATATATATATATATATATATATATAGAATATGTTATTTCACCTTTTTGTGTTAAGTACATAACTCCACATGTGTTCATTCATAGTTTTGATGTGACAATCTACAATGTAAATAGTCATGGAAATAAAGAAAACACCTTGAATGAGGAGAAGGTGTGTCCAACTTTTATACTGTACTGTACGTGGTTATATTAAATGCATGTTGGAAATCAACTATATTTGTCATTTCTTTTTGCTTTTTGTGATCATTTTCACACTGGAGTTGAAGTTTAAGCTGGAGCGCACCAGAGATCCCTTGCAAAGGGAAGCGAGACAGCTTGAGAGAGGTTAGGTGCGAACGAGGCGTACCAGAGCAGAAGAGGCAGCGGTGTGACTTACCTCATCCTGTAGTGCAGCACCAGACGGGAGGGGTCCTCTGGCTTGAAGACGTGGTTTGGACTGTACCAGCAGCGGGACAGAGGCTCGTACAGCGCAAACAGCACGTGGAAGACAGGAGTTACACCTGGTGGCAAAACATCATCACTTCATATTATCATCCATTAGGAAAAAACATCATCACTTCATATTATCATCCATTAGGAAAAAACCTCATCATCATCACACTTCATAATATTATCATGGATTATGAAAAAACTTCATCATCATCATGGATTATGGAGTTGATGTCTCACCCACAGCCTCCGCAGACAAAACACAGAGCTGCTCTGCGTTGACCTTGTCTGATGTCACATGGGACAAATAACGCTCTCCATCTGGGCTCCAGAAGAGGTAAACATGGATGCCGGGACCCTGAGGGGCCTCAAGAAGCTCTGGAGGGGACTTATGGTTGGAACGCCTCCATGACCGCCATCTTCCAGGCATGACGCCACACCACTAACACACAGACACACATAATTGTTTAGCTAGAAACACACAACAATGTATACAAATAAGAGTGCACTTGTGATATTTAGCTGCTTTTTGACCAAAAAATGTCATTAGCCACAAATTAAGAAATAAATATTGAACAAAAGTAAACAGTGACTATGACTTAATTATTCTAAAATAATGAGTTTCACCCCTCATATTGAAACCATATTATCATAAATTATAAAATTTTCTATTAATATGAACTTTTTTCTTGCACAATTTTATATTTTCTGGTGGAATTTTTTCCTTCCAATTTAATATATGTTTTTTTCTTTTGATGGTTCTGTTAAAATAATGTATATTTTTTTATGTCATGTTTTTTTTGTATAATCTTAATGTTTATGCTCATATCATGATTTTTTTCGTGTATAATTTCTCATTTTTTCCACATAATTTTCACATCACTTTGTTACACGGTGTGTGTTTCTCACACCAAACAAAATCTTTTTTCTATTTAAAATCTTTTCTATTTTTTTTAAAATTGTATTTCTTTACCTTTATTTTCTATGGATCTTGTTATATTTCTAAACAATTTAATTTGTTTTCCCTCATAATATTAGACACTTATTATCTGAACAATATAAATGTTGTCATATTAAAACAATAATAATTGTATACTACAAAATCATAGCTTAAAGTATCATTTAATTTTTTCACAAAATATTATAATAAAAATAATGTAATATGTTCTGTTAATATTACAACTTGTGTTGAGTACAATTTTCAAGTTTTGTTTAAAACTATTTTTAATAATTCCATGTATCATTTCAAATTTAAAAATACAAATTGATATTATTAATTAAAAAAATACGACCTTATTCTTGTAATAATTAAACCCTTATTTTCATTTGATTTCTTACGTAATGTAAACACATTATTATCAGAACATTATATATTATTCTTATCATTGTAACAATAACAATTACATGTTAAAAACATTTTCGACTAAATTTTTCCCAAAAGTTTTTTGTCAAAATATTAAAACATTATTATTACCTTTAAATAATTGTATATTTTCTGTAGGGCTGTCAAAATTAACAAGTTAATTCATGTAATTAAACACAAAAAAATTATCGCATTAATCATGTGCACTTATGTGAATAATGCTGTATAATAGACTGTATTTATATTATTCACATGTGAATAATGCTGTATAATAGACTGTATTTATATTATTCACATGTAAAAATACCTTAATGTTTATTGTCTATTGTGAGCGAACTGCGGTGCTGAATTTCCCCCAGGGATCAATAAAGTACTTTCTATTTTATTCTATTCTCTTCACTTGGATTTATCATGCAATTCATTTTACCTTAACCGTTAAACGTTCAGTAAACAGATCAATGTATACGTTAGTAAAAAAAAATGAGTGAGGAGACTCTGACTGGTAAATTTCACTCCAAATTACAGCCTACAGTAACTGTACATCAAATGGTTACCAAAGTTCTGTGCAAATAAATGTGATGCATTCAAGAAAAACATTTTAAAAAGTTCCTGGTTGACATTGTGTCAATAAAACTGCATTTGTGTACAAATATTTCAATTTTGCAGGCAGGTAATCACCTGTGATTAATCCAAATTCAAAAATGTAATTCATGTGATCAAAAAAAACTATCATAATTTCATAATGTCAAATACCATTTTCAATTTACAGTATTCATAAAAATTCTACGTACAGTTTCAAGGCTTATTTTCTTGTAATAATACGATTTCATATTACAATTTTGTTTTTAAATACATAGATAGTACTTTATTGATTCCTTCAGGAAAATTTACTTTACTTTATTCTACTTTATTCTAGTAATAATTTCACCTTATTTTCATAATCACAACTTAAATCTATTAATTGTATTTTTTCCCCCTTTTTACTTTCTTTCTTCTTCTAATACTCTTCTTTGTAAGATTATCCAGGCCCAAATAATAATAATGATATACAATAATAATAATGACGTCACACAAAACTAGCTATAATACATCCAAATAACGACCTACACATTGACAGAACATTTCGGACTTTAAGACTGATATAATAGAGTAGGTGTATGAATTTAATGAAAATTAAAATAAAAAACGTGTACGGAAATGCTCTCATTGTTAGTAGGACAAAATACATTTCAAGTAGGACTTTGAGTTTGACATTTAATTACATCTTTACATTGCCATAATGGCAACAGCGATAGACCACGGCAACAGGAAAAGAGCTTACCATTGAACGCGGGTAGAAAGTTGTCAAAAGGAAGTTGTTGAAAAGAGGTTACATTGAACGCGGCTGTGCGGGCAGAAAGTTGTAGAAAAGAAAAACTTTTCACCAAGCTTCTTTTTACCTCATCTTGGCCTCACACTTCCTGAAACCAATAACCGGATGTGACGTGGCATAGACCGAGTGAGCATGCGCAAACACGCACACTACTCGCAAAGCACACTAAAAAACAAAACAAAACATCGGTCATAATTAAATATTTAAAGTAGCTTTTGGTTTATTATACTTTATGATTAAAATAAAGAAAGTCATTACTGTGTGTCATATAATAATATAATTCACATTTTATGGAAGGTGCTTTATGTTTATTCAGCCAAAAGGGGACTATTTACTTTATTTGCATAATACGAAAATGTATATGTTGCATGATTAGAATAATTATAAGGTACACTTTATTTGTAATCATTACATTTGTCTGAATAATTTGATGACGTACTATTTTATACTGCTTTAAAACAGTGAAGATGACGTAAGTGTTTAATTGCATATATGGCGGAAGGATCTGTGTGGTAATAAGGTTTGGACACAGTGCATTATGGGTAATGGCAGTCAGGTACGGGGAATGGAGCCACACCGTTTTTTTTTACCTTACTCTTACTTTTGCTAACTCTTTCTTACTGTAACAAACTCTCTTTATTTTGCCATTCATTTGTTCCCACGTCGTTATTGTTTTACGTTTTTGAATGATTAGGTTGACAAGTAAACGATACAAAACGAAGAGGAGCGTCTGGAGATTTGTTTGTTGTTGAACGTCAAGCTATAAGGCTTCATTAGGAAATTACACACATATTTGTTGTATAATAGAAGCTGCGTATTCACCAGTTTACATAGCAGAAGTACGCTGCTGCTTTTAAGGACCCACTGCGCCAACGAGTCAAAGATCGTCTATGCGACAGGTGCTTGCTGCTTTTAAAGACCCACTGCGCCAACGAGTCAAAGATCGTCTATGCGACAGGTGCATGCTGCTGTTTCGTAAGGACCATCTGCCAAAGATCCTATATTGGACATGAGAACTCTGCTGTTTTCAAAGACTACACTAGTCAAAGGTCTGATATTACAGGAAGGAACACTCTGCTGCATCTAATAACTTACTGCAAAAACACTATTCACATATTTTATATTGGATAGGAGAACCCTGCTGTTTTTAAGACCTACAGCAAAACAGAAGTCAAAGATCCTTCATACGACCAGAGCACCCTGTTGTTTTAAAGACCTGCAGCAAAAACACAAATATTGACAGGAGCACTCAGCTGTTTTGAGGATGTAGTGCAGAAACACTGGGCAAAGATCCTATATTTAACAGAAGCACGCTGCTGTTTTAAAAGACACGTGTCAAAGATCCTATACTGCCTTAAAGACTGACAGCAGAACACAGAAAAGATCCTTTATTTGACAGGATCAGTTCGGCCGTTTTTAATGATGTACCGCAAAAACACTGGTCAAAGATCCTGTATTTAACCGATGCACTCTATTTTAAGGACACTTGTCAAAGATCCTATATTGGACTAGAGCACTCTGTTGCTTTTAAAGACTTGTCAAAACATCCCGTATTTAACAGAACAACTTTGCTGTTTTTAAAGAAACTTGTCCAAGATCCTATATTGGACAAGAGCACACATCAAAACCCCTCTATAAATGACAGGAGCACTGTCTTTGAAAGATGAACTGCAAAAAAAAACATCCGCTTTATGACAGGAGCACCCTGTTGTTTTTAAAGGACACTTGTCAAAGATCCTATTAAGAACAGGAGCACTCTGTTTTTAAATATGTACTGCAAAAACACTTGTCAAAAATATTTTATTTAAAAGAAACACTACGCTGTTTTCAAGACCTGCAGCAAAAACACCAACAAATAATCTGCTGAATGACAGGAGCACGCTTCTGTTTTAAAGGATTTACTGCAGAAAGACTTGTCAAAGATCCTATATTGGGATTGGCTCACCCTGCTGTTTTGAGGATGTACTACTACACTGCAAAAACACTATTTGACAGGAGCACTTTGCTGTTTCAAAGGACGTACTGCAAAAGCACTAGTCAAAGATCCTCTATCTGACAGGAGTGCTCTGCTGCTGTTAGTAATCTTCTAATGCAAGTTGTGAAAGGAACCCGTGAGCCAGATAGTCATGCATGAAATAGTTCAATGAATAAATTATATACTGTAAATTGGCATGAAGTTGCGTTTATAGAAAATAGGAGGACAGTGACTGCTGAGGGACTAGGTCCAAAAAGAGTAGTAATACTCAACATGAGTGGACTGGAAGTGAAACATGGACCTAAAGAAGACAAGCTGCAGTTCCAAGCAGGATGCATGATAATAAAAGCTTCAATCAGTCAATCAAAAATGAGCGTTAGGCGAAACATAAACTACTGGCGTGTGAGCAAACAGACAAATGCTCATTCATTCTTGGCTTCTTCTGGCTCCGCCTTCACCTCCTCGGAGGTGGAGTCTTCCTCTTTCTCGTCCTCCTCATCCGGCTTGGAGTTGGGCACCCAAAGTCCCGACTCGATGCAGCGCTTCATGTGCGTCTTTGCCTCCTAAAGCACAAATATTACACCTGCTCAGCATCCATTTAGTTCTCTTTATTTCAGGCAAAGGATAAGAAAATAAGCAGATAGCAAAGACCAGGATTTGACTGGAACAGATTGTAGTCACCCACCGTTGGATCCATCTTGCTGATAACATCTTGCAACAATTGGATGTCCTTGTCATCAAAGCATTTCTGCATCTCCTGCAGTTCAGGGACATGAATACAAAAAAGGACTTTGTGAGGCATTTTTAAAGGTTCCTGATAATACACAATGGACTTTGAATGATTTGTGTCCCTGGAGCCTGTTTGTGAGCACCAAAATCTCCCTCCTGAGAAAAGCAGACTTCACTCAAATAAATCCTGGAGCTTCGCCAACTAATCACCAGTTTGCTCATGGAAATGCCCCCCCCTCTACCTCAAAGAACTGCTCACCCACAAATCCTCCACACGACACCTGCGCTCCGGACAGGCTAACCTCCTCCAACCTCCGAGGACAAAGCTCCGAACTGTGGGGGACCGGGCTTTCTGCTCCTCTGCTCCCAGTCTGTGGAACGCTCTCCCTGACCTCCTGAGGGCACCACAGACTGTGGATGCTTTTAAAAAAGGCTTAAAAACTAGAGATGTCCGATAATATCGGCCTGCCGATATATGCGTTAAAATGTAATATCGGAAATTATCGGTATCGTTTTTTTTATTTTTATTAAATCAACATAAAAAACACAAGATACACTTACAATTAGTGCACCAACCCAAAAAACCTCCCCCCCCCATTTACACTCATTCACACAAAAGGGTTGTTTCTTTCTGTTATTAATATTCTGCTTCCTACATTATATATCAATATATATCAATACAGTCTGCAAGGGATACAGTCCGTAAGCACACATGATTGTGCGTGCTGCTGCTCCACTAATAGTACTAACCTTTAACAGTTAATTTGACTCATTTTCATTCATTACTAGTTCCTATGTAACTGTTTTTATATTGTTTTACTTTCTTTTTTATTCAAGAAAATGTTTTGAATTTATTTATCTTATTTTACTAATTTTTTAAAAAAGTACCTTATCTTCACCATACCTGGTTGTCCAAATTAGGCATAATAATGTGTTAATTCCACGACTGCATATATCGGTTGATATCGGTATCGGTAATTAAAGAGTTGGACAATATCGGAATATCGGATATCAGCAAAAAGCCATTATCGGACAACCCTAATAAAAACCCTTCTTTTTAAAAAAGCCTTTTTTTTTTAGATATATGTGTGCTCGTTCTAGCTATTAGGCTGTTCTAGTTTTTTGTTTTTTTTACTATTTATTTTTTTTGGAAAGGGGCTGTAAATAATAATGCCAGTAACCATTTAAAATTATATAAACTTTTAATTCTCATTACCGTAGAATTGTTTACCAATTAACTGTAATTCCTGCGACCCCAAAGGAAATAAGCGGTAGAAAATGGATGGATGGATGGATGGAAGGTAGGGACGGCGTGGCGAAGTTGGTAGAGTGGCCGTGCCAGCAATGGGAGGGTTGCTGGTTACTGGGGTTCAATCCCCACCTTCCACCATCCTAGTCACTTCCGTTGTGTCCTTGGGCAAGACACTTCACCCTTGCTCCTGATGGCTGCTGGTTAGCGCCTTGCATGGCAGCTCCCGCCATCAGTGTGTGAATGTGTGTGTGAATGGGTGAATGTGGAAATAGTGTCAAAGCGCTTTGAGTACCTTCAAAGTAGAAAAGCGCTATACAAGTATAACCCATTTATTATTTATCATTAAATGACTTTGTTATCCTCAATAAATAAATAAAATGGACTCATTTCTGTAAGCAAAAATTTAAAGCGGCACTAAGTAACTTTTCAACCTTCATGAAATATTTTCATAATTCTTAGGATGATACATGGACCTCTGTCATGGCCTGAGGGTTCTGTATTGCTTTCACTGGCAGTTAGCGACTTTGAGGAGGGTGGCAGGAACCTCGCCACACAAAAAAAACACAAATGTGCAGACTGCTTTACGGCATATGCCAACTCCCTCTTTTCCCATTTGTTACAAAGACGGAAGTTGATACAAAGGCAGAAGCTAAAAAAAAAAAAATGAAAACAATAAAAAAGGGAGGCTACCCGGATAAAAGGACAGTCAAGGATCAACATTGGCCCGGCTTTCAGTCGCTGGCGTGAGCTCAAAGACGAGGAGGGATATAGTTCCTGCTGGACAACTAAGTGACTTTTGATGCTCAAATCAAAATGATATTGCTAATGTTAGCTATCAGAAATTTGTGTGGTAGCAATAAATAGCCAGCAGCTTGACAGTTGGCAGTTCCACACTGATACGACCAAACCCAAAAGTACGGTAAAAGGAAAAAAATAATGCAATGATTAAATATAAAGTTTGAGTCAAGTATGTAGGTACCTACTGTGGTATTATCGTGTCAGTTTGTACGTAGGTGACAGTAGTTTCTGACCATTTACGACGCTATGCGCTGGTCCTCATTAGAAATTTGGCCATCCTTCAGGCAAAGCACGACCACTTTGGCCACTGGCGACGCCAGAATCAACCAAAAGAGTTTTCAAGTGGGCCTTTAACTTACCAGTAAATAAATATTGAACATAGGGATGTCCGATAATGGCTTTTTGCCGATATCCGATATTGTCCAACTCTTTAATTACCGATACCGATATCAACCGATACCGATATCAACCGATATATGCAGTCGTGGAATTAACACATTATTATGCCTAATTTGGACAACCAGGTATGGTGAAGATAAGGTACTTTTAAAAAAAATTTGTAAAATAAGATAAATAAATTAAAAACATTTTCTTGAATAAAAAAGAAAGTACAACAATATAAAAACAGTTACATAGAAACTAGTAATGAATGAAAATTAGTAAAATTAACTGTTAAAGGTTAGTACTATTAGTGGAGCAGCAGCACGCACAATCATGTGTGCTTACGGACTGTATCCCTTGCAGACTGTATTGATATATATTGATATATAATGTAGGAAGCAGAATATTGATAACAGAAAGAAATGGGGGGAGGGAGGTTTTTTGGGTTGGTGCACTAATTGTAAGTGTATCTTGTGTTTTTTATGTTGATTTAATAAAAAATAAAATAAAATAAAATAAAATTTAAAAAAACCGATACCGATAATAAAAAAACCGATACCGATAATTTCCGATATTACATTTTAACGCATATATCGTCCTCTCTAATTGAACATCTTAAAGCGCTTTTTATTTCCAGTTGAGAAAATTAGTTCAGACGTTGCCGTTTGTTGCCATCATTGCATTCTTTCTCATTCGTCCGTGTTGATGGGCTCATATTGCCCATCCCATTTGAAGCTGAAATATTACCACATTTGGCTGTGTAATCATATTTTCTCCTCCTAATTTTTGTTACTATGCATTTAGGGAGACTGTCTGTATGTGCGTCCTGTCTGTGTAAAGCCGCTCTTCGCCACACAGACGAGACAAAGATTGTGGATGACTTAAAAGAGGGATCACTTCGTTCAGTTAATTCTACTGTTAAATAAACGTGCTGAAAGCCATGCAAAGAGTGAGACATCTTTCTCCTTGTTTTGAGCAAGAGGCCAACAAACGTGAAGCTCAATAATTCTAATTGGCGAACATGTCTGTCACTCAAATGGCGGTGACGGTGAAGAAAAACATATACAATTGTTTGAAGTACACCTTTGCATGACATTGTATCCTTAACATTAGAGAAAATAAGGCAACTTACCAAAAATAATGTATTAACATTTTTTTCTGTCCATAACATATAAATATTTCAAGTGCATCAATTTGCGTGAAATAAAAAAAAAAAGATATCCTTACTTAAATTTTAAACATTTTTGATACTGCCACATGATACTGAAAAATAAAATGAAACAAAATAAATCAATTCAATTTAACACAGGAGCACAATATATTCAACACTATTTCTAATCAAATTAATTTTTTCAATCGATGAATTGTTGTAACCATATTACTTACTAAAAGCCCTTTTAAATTCACACTTAAATTACAGCATCAGGGTGAGATTTTGGACATCTTATTAACTATTGTTGGACATGTTTAAATATATATACACTACCGTTCAAAAGTTTGGGGTCACATGTAAATGTCCTTATTTTTGAAGGAAAAGCACTGTACTTTTCAATGACGATAACTTTAAACTAGTCTTAACTTGAAAGAAATACACTCTATACATTGCTAATGTGGTAAATGACTATTCTAGCTGCAAATGTCTGCTTTTTGGTGCAATATCTACATAGGTGTATAGAGGCCCATTTCCAGAAACTATCACTCCAGTGTTCTAATGGTACAATGTGTTTGCTCATTGGCTCAGAAGGCTAATTGATGATTAGAAAACCCTTGTGCAATCATGTTCACACATCTGAAAACACTTTAGCTCGTTACAGAAGCTACAAAACTGACCTTCCTTTGAGCAGATTGAGTTTCTGGAGCATCACATTTGTGGGGTCAATTAAACGCTCAAAATGGCCAGAAAAAGAGAACTTTCATGTAAAACTCGACAGTCTAGTCTTGTTCTTAGAAATGAAGGCTCAAACACAAAATTGTTTGGGTGACCCCAAACTTTTGAACGGTAGTGTGTGTATATATATATATATATATATATATATATATATATATATAAATAAAACATTTTAACTAGGGCTGGCAAAAAGAAGTTAACTTGTGTGATTAATCACAAAAAACTATTGCATTAATATTATCTAAATATGCCGATTAATCACGCCATTTATTTTGACCACACATGCTGCTTTAGTTGAATTACAGATGGTGACCTAAACTGTTTGGTGATCAGGTCAATGCACACATCAGTGCAAAGATGAGTGAGAAGACTGCGACTGGTGTGCTCTCTGGTCAAGTTCCTTTCAAAGTAAAACCCAACAATACTTAAGCTAGAAACTGTTAGCCAGTTTTGTGCAAATAAATGACATGCATTCAAGTGAAACCTTTTCAAAATGTTTCTGTATGATATTCTGACAACAAAATTGTAATTGTGTCCAAATATTGAGGTATTTTTTAAAGTTAATTTACCGTATTTCCTTGAATAGCCGCAGGGGCGCTAATTAATTTAAAACCTCCTGTCACTCCGGCGTTTACCGGAAGCCGGCGGGATGGCCGTGCATGCGGTAATTATTTTAAAACCTCTTCTCACTCCGGCGTTTACCAAAAGGAATGCGGTAAATTTAGGCGTGCGCTTTGAGTGTGATGTAAGCATACCATCATGAAAAGCACATTTAATAAAAAAAAACGTTATTTTGGTCTTACCTGTACTTATAAATGGAGTCCATTTGCAGCTCCTTCTGACCAAAAGCAATAGAAGTCTTCCTTATTTTCTTTCTTCAGTTTTAAAAGTCTCTCTGTCTCGATGGAGATATTCCTTTAATTATTACCTCATGCTTCGATTGAAAGTCCAGTTTAGAAAACTGTTTTATTTTAGATACCGGTATGTAATCCTCCATGTTAAAAGTTCAGGCAGAGGGAAAAAAAAAATAATCTCTTGCTGCGTGTAGTAACTTCTTCTGCAGTACCGGAAGTCGCAAGAAGGATCACTAGCGCGGCAGCGCCCTCTACCACCAGGAGGCAGGAGTCATTTAATGACTTATACAGTATTTGACACACGCAGCTACGGTATATTAATAAAACATAGCTGCTTACTGTTCTTTTTAGCATACTGGACCGGTATTCAATAGCTTGGACCTTAAATCCTACTGAATAGCTCTTTATCTTTTTTCCTTTGTGCGATTGCAAACTACTGAAAGCAGCTTCCTCCATTTTGAAAATGAGGACAGGTAAAGCGTCACTCGTGACGTAACGAATTTGACCCGGTGGAAGTTCTAGCCATATGCTAAATATTTTGCGAAACGAGTTTGACCCGGTGAAAATTATAGACATGCGATAATAAAATTAATATTTTGCTAAACGAATTTGATCCGGCGTTAATAATGAACCGGCGATAAGGCCAAGCATGCGTTAATTATTTTGAGAAACGAGTTTGACCCGGCAGTAATTCTAGACGTGCGAATACTATATTCCCTGCGCCAATTCAAGGAAATACGGTAAATGATGCTAGCAAGTAATAGACTGAGTTATCATGATTAACCCAAATTCAAAAGTGTGATTAATTGGATTAAAAAAACTATAAAAGATACAAAATATAAGGGAACAAAACTGCTGAGTGAGTAGTAGGAGGACTTGCCTGTGGTAGAGACTCGTACACATCAACAGGGTCAAGTCCTCCGGGTCCAAGTCGTTTCTGTCGCTCCTCCTCCTCATATTCTTTCATGGCTTTTTCTATGCGAATCTTGGCCCGGGCACGCACCCGGTCCTTAAAGGACGACAGCTCGTCGTTGAAGGCGTCCTGATACTGCTGATCTGTCGTCTTTGGAGGACACCGCACACATCATTTGAAGGATATTTGGACTTAGACACACTTTAACGATCCACAAGGGAAATTGTTCCATACAGTAGCTCACTTACAAGGGATGTAAAATGTAAGGATGGAAAGGACAATGCAGGTATAAAATAGACTAAAAATGTACCGTAGTATTTGTATCCGCATGCACATAAACCCACCTTTATCTTGGCAAAGAACTGACGGAAGCATCCTCGTGGGTCCACTTTGAGGCTTTTTGCCAATTCCAGAATGAACTGCATGACGATGGTCTGATGAGCCACTTGCTCCATCAAGGCGTGTTTCTAAAGGAGGATGATTGTGTGGCAGCCAAAGTGCTAAATAATCAATGCTATTCATGCAGAAACTACAGTGTGTCAAATTTGAAAGTACTTGCCTCCTCCACTTCCAGGTCGATGCACATGATGACCAGGTAGTTGGCAGTCTCTTCACAAACCAGGTGAGAGTTGTCAGACAAGTACTTCTGGCTGTCATCCCAGCGCCGTAGCATGCCTGCCAATCAACACAACGCAGACAGGATGAGCACATTTCAACAACAACATAAAAACTATTCAAACTCTCACCAAAATGCTTGATCTCCTTCTCATATTTTTCCACAAAGGACTTGTGCTTCTTCTCCTTGTCTTCCTCAGACTCTTCTTCAGCTTCCAGTTTGAGGTTGACAATGCTCTGTGGGGTGAAGTTAAAAGACAAAAGCTCCACAAATAAAAACGAGGTAACCACAAAAGTTTTGTTTTTGAAAGTGTTTATCAGTCATCAGTGGAACTTTCCAGTGAGAAGACGCATGGTGTTATTTCGTCATCACAAAAACAAGCACAGACAAAACAGAATATGCATGTTTAAGATGAAGCTTTGCTTTTATACTGTAATTATATGCAAAGGTCACACAGTATATGGGAGAGATCTTCGCTATCTGTTACAAGACCCCCGCACAAATGAGTAAACACTGCAAATAAAGGACAATGCCTACATAAAAAGCTCAAATGTCTTATTTTCCATAGGCTTTAATATGCTTCTTAGTTACTAAACACATTTTCAATTCAGTTTTAAACATAAAAAAACAACTTAAGGCATACAGTATAATGTTTTGTACTGAAATTTGTACCAATACAAAATGCTGCAGATAGCGCCCTCCAACCACTTTCTATATTCTTTGGAGACACATGTGGACAAACACAACTCATTAGCATTAAAGCTACAGATGCACACAACAGCACGTTGATTTCTGAAAGCACTTTTAAACCATACTAACTTCTAGCATCAAGGTAACATTCTGTGTAGTGAAGTCAAGCGATAAATTTGAATGAATTACCCCCAGGGATCAATAAAGTACTTTCTATTCTATTCTAAACATATTTTTTAGACTTATACTTAGACAAACTTTAATGATCCACAAGGGAAATTGTTACACACAGTAGCTCACTTACAAAGGCTGGAAAGTGTAAGGATGTAAAGGACAATGCACGTATAAAATAGACAAAAAATGTACTGTAGTAGCAATATAAAATATAACATATGTCATATTTACATAATATATGTACAGTATATGATATATACTGATATATTATATTATATGTTTATATCATATATACAATATACAACAATTACAATATTACAATATATGTAACAGCTGCAGCATAAAATAGAGAGTAGATCCAGCAGAAAATATAAATCATAAACAAAGAGAAGTAGCTAACATAGAAGGTGTCCGGTAATAGATTCATTAATTATGATCTGTAATAACTTAGCCTATTTCAGAGATTCTCAAACTGTGGTATGTGTATCACTAGTGGTATGCAGGCTCCATCTAGTGGTATGCCACAAAAAAAAAATCACTGGATTAAAGTAAAGTGTTTTGTTTTCCTATAATCATACACAGTGTTACTGTTCAAACTGTGTGTAATGATACTGTGGCCAAAAATATTAAATATACTTGTTGAATAAAACCTCTGCCTTCATTTTTAATGAATACTTAGGCCGACGACGCTACTGTAACTTGATGATTGTCATTATTGTGGTACTTGGAGAGCAAAGTTTTTTGAGATGGTACTTGCTGAGAAATGTTTGAGAACCACTGGTCTAATCAATATTGTAATTTTACCTAAAAAATGCAGAGAAAAAACTTAACTTTGTGATATATTCATTTAAATCTACTGCATGATTACAAAAATTGATATATAAACAAAAAATAGCTTTATAAAGTAATTTGTTTTTAACAAAGAGTCTGTTTTAATTACTAAAATAATACAACATGTCCATAAAATGTGCTGCAGTTCATACTTTAAAAAACAAAAACAATTTTAAGCATTAAGTATTGAATGTTTAACTTGTTGCTTTTCTTCTGCTTCACATAATACAAAATAATGTGTGATGATTTCATACCGCAAATAGGCAGGGATCTACTGCACAGTGTTAACCTTTAAGATTCATTATAAATCTTTTTCCCCATTGAAAGCCTGTGTATAGGACACATGTAGTAATGTACCAAACGCAAAAGCAGCCATTATTATGCCAGCTTCTGCATTTAAGAACATGCCATTCATAAAGTTGATATTACTAAAATGACATTGGGGATTTATTTGGAATGTGCGGATCGTGAATGGATGGACGTGTTCTGGAGAAATAAACGGGGCAGATTAAAGACGAGCTTCAACACAATGAAATCTAATAAAGTCACCATCGTAAAGATTTATGGAAGCAGTACAAAGCGGCATGTGCAGCCAAGACAGAACCTGGCGTTAATAGCAGGGACCGCAGCAAAGCCTAGTGTTAATAGCAGGGACTGCAGCAAAACCTAGTGTTAATAGCAGGGACCGCAGCAAAACCTAGTGTTAATAGCAGGGACTGCAGCAAAACCTAGTGTTAATAGCAGGGACCGCAGCAAAACCTAGTGTTAATAGCAGGGACCGCAGCAAAACCTAGTGTTAATAGCAGGGACCGCAGCAAAACCTAGTGTTAATAGCAGGGACTTCAGCAAAACCTAGTGTTAATAGCAGGGACCGCAGCAAAACCTAGTGTTAATAGCAAGGACCGCAGCAAAACCTAGTGTTAATAGCAGGGACCGCAGCAAAACCTAGTGTTAATAGCAGGGACTGCAGCAAAACCTAGTGTTAATAGCAGGGACTGCAGCAAAACCTAGTGTTAATAGCAGGGACCGCAGCAAAACCTAGTGTTAATAGCAGGGACCGCAGCAAAACCTAATGTTAATAGCAGGGACCGCAGCAAAACCTAGTGTTAATAGCAAGGACTGCAGCAAAACCTAGTGTTAATAGCAGGGACCGCAGCAAAACCTAGTGTTAATAGCAGGGACCGCAGCAAAACCTAGTGTTAATAGCAGGGACTGCAGCAAAACCTAGTGTTAATAGCAGGGACCGCAGATAAACCTAGTGTTAATAGCAGGGACCGCAGCAAAACCTAGTGTTAATAGCAGGGACCGCAGCAAAACCTAGTGTTAATAGCAAGGACTGCAGCAAAACCTAGTGTTAATAGCAGGGACCGCAGCAAAGCCTAGTGTTAATAGCAGGGACTGCAGCAAAACCTAGTGTTAATAGCAGGGACCGCAGATAAACCTAGTGTTAATAGCAGGGACCGCAGCAAAACCTAGTGTTAATAGCAGGGACCGCAGCAAAACCTAGTGTTAATAGCAGGGACTGCAGCAAAACCTAGTGTTAATAGCAGGGACCGCAGATAAACCTAGTGTTAATAGCAGGGACCGCAGCAAAACCTAGTGTTAATAGCAGGGACCGCAGCAAAACCTAGTGTTAATAGCAGGGACCGCAGCAAAACCTAGTGTTAATAGCAGGGACCGCAGCAAAACCTAGTGTTAATAGCAGGGACTGCAGCAAAACCTAGTGTTAATAGCAGGGACTGCAGCAAAACCTAGTGTTAATAGCAGGGACCGCAGCAAAACCTAGTGTTAATAGCAGGGACCGCAGCAAAACCTAGTGTTAATAGCAGGGACCGCAGCAAACGTAAAGCCACAGGACTAATGAGAAAGTGTTTGATAAGAGGATTGAAAGAAAATAATTTAGAGCGAAATTACTTGACTAAAAAAAATTGTCATTGTTTATGTTTAACTTCATGGTTCATCTGGGGACCCAGTTAACTGTGAGTTGATTTCTTAGAGGAAAAGATGCACTCCATTATTTAAACCCAGATTTCTTTGTTCTACTACTTCTTTATTACACCATGTCTTTTTAAACAAGCTTGTGTGCCCAAAATATTCCGTGATTTTTGTGTCTCTCTTCTATTTGTATAATAATTTACGATTTATTTTGTTGTATAATTCCTGGTAATTGTCGGGCACATTACAGAGCAGGTGTGGGAACCCTTTAACCATCAATTACATTTATGTATGATTATTTTATGAAAAATATTTCCTTTAATAAAATAAATTATTTGTTAAATATTAATTGTTTAATAAAAGGAAAAAAATATCCTATAGCGTAACATTTTAAGTCATAAAAAATGGGATGGTTATAATATATTACAAGCATTTCTAGGGTAGATAACATGGCCGAAAGTATATATAAAAACACTGTCTGAACTCTGCTCCTTACCTTGCTGAAGCCTTCTTTGCTGAGCGTGTCCACGTTCCACGGCATCTTCTTCTCCTCCCGGCAGTGGTCCTCCAGCTTCCTGTCCCAGTCGCGCTCCTCTTTCTTCAGCTTCTTCTCCTCCGTCTTCAGTTTGCTCAGGTCGGCTTTGTCCTCGTCCGAAGCGGAGAGGCTCATTTCCTGGATTTTCTTCTGCGTTTCCGTTAACTTGCGACGGGACTCCGTCAGCCCCTTGGTCAGGTCTTGGGTTTTCTTCTGGAATTCTTCCATTCGGTCCACACGGGCCTGAGCATATAACAATCGTTTAAACTGCTGTTTGATGGCTAAATTTCAAATTATGAAAATACCACGCTTAAAACATTTTTTACATTCATTTCAATGGTGTCATTTAAAAGATCTTCTATGACAAAGTTCAAACAGAGGTTGAAAGACATTTATTGTAGGTTACATTTTTTTATTAAAAAACTTTGCACAAAAAAAAAACAAGTCCCAAGTTTTTATGTCACTCCCGGAACAAAAGAGTTTTAGAGGCGTGGCTGATTCTGGATTTAGGCCATACCCCTACATTTTTGACCAGGAAGCGACATTACATTTCTGCCCCTCATGGCTGAATGGTAAGTCACTCGATCCAAACGTTTCTAAATAAATGTGTTGCACAGTCTGGAAACCAGTGAATATCTTTACAAACTGTCACTACCGAACACATATTCTCTTCAATCATGTAAATGTTTTCCGCTTTTATGCAACATTTCTATGAGTGTACAACTCAATGTGTTTGCTAGCATGATTTAGTTATGGTCAAAATGAGCTAGAATTGTCACACACACACATCTATAGGAACTAGAGGTCCTAATATTAACTAGGCACTGGACACCTTATACACTCCCACATCACATGCACGGGTGGGTTAGGGTTCGGGGGTACTGGACACCTTATACACTCCCACATCACATGCACGGGTGGGTTAGGGTTCGGGGGCACTGGACACCTTATACACTCCCACATCACATGCACGGGTGGGTTAGGGTTCGGGGGTACTGGACACCTTATACACTCCCACATCACATGCACGGGTGGGTTAGGGTTCGGGGGTACTGGACACCTTATACACTCCCACATCACATGCACAGGTGGGTTAGAATTCGGGGTACTGGACACCTTATACACTCCCACATCACATGCACGGGTGGGTTAGGGTTCGGGGGTACTGGACACCTTATACACTCCCACATCACATGCACGGGTGGGTTAGGGTTCGGGGGTACTGGACACCTTATACACTCCCACATCACATGCACAGGTGGGTTAGAATTCGGGGTACTGGACACCTTATACACTCCCACATCACATGCACGGGTGGGTTAGGGTTCGGGGGTACTGGACACCTTATACACTCCCACATCACATGCACGGGTGGGTTAGGGTTCGGGGGTACTGGACACCTTATACACTCCCACATCACATGCACGGGTGGGTTAGGGTTCGGGGGTACTGGACACCTTATACACTCCCACATCACATGCACAGGTGGGTTAGAATTCGGGGTACTGGACACCTTATACACTCCCACATCACATGCACGGGTGGGTTAGGGTTCGGGGGTACTGGACACCTTATACACTCCCACATCACATGCACAGGTGGGTTAGAATTCGGGGGTACTGGACACCTTATACACTCCCACATCACATGCACGGGTGGGTTAGGGTTCGGGGGTACTGGACACCTTATACACTCCCACATCACATGCACAGGTGGGTTAGAATTCGGGGTACTGGACACCTTATACACTCCCACATCACATGCACGGGTGGGTTAGGGTTCGGGGGTACTGGACACCTTATACACTCCCACATCACATGCACAGGTGGGTTAGAATTCGGGGTACTGGACACCTTATACACTCCCACATCACATGCACAGGTGGGTTAGAATTCGGGGTACTGGACACCTTATACACTCCCACATCACATGCACGGGTGGGTTAGGGTTCGGGGGTACTGGACACCTTATACACTCCCACATCACATGCACAGGTGGGTTAGAATTCGGGGTACTGGACACCTTATACACTCCCACATCACATGCACAGGTGGGTTAGGGTTCGGGGGTACTGGACACCTTACACACTCCCACATCACATGCACAGGTGGGTTAGAATTCGGGGTACTGGACACCTTATACACTCCCACATCACATGCACGAGTGGGTTAGGGTTCGGGGGTGCTGCGCGCCTCTCATTGCCTCCTCGGCCGGCACGGGTTCCAAGGACTCTGGTCTGGTGGTCTGCCATTGCCACGCAGAGACTTCGCTGAGGGTGTGAGGTGTTAAATTTTTTATAAATGGAGGCGGATTGGGTGGTCAGCGGTCTTCACTTCCGGCGGATGTTGTTGTTTGTGGCAGCGCGTGCACGTGGTGGTTGTCGGGGCTGGTGAACCGGCCAACTTCGTTCTCATTTGTTGTCATGTTGGTTGGCTTGTCGGGTGTCGGCCCGGGCTTGCCCTCGCGCTCTGTCTGCCATGGGTTGGCACCTTAGGCGACAGCAGCCAGGCTGTGTCTGGGGCCTCTGGGTCCTACCGCTCACCCCTTCTGGATGCCTGTCTTGGTTGGGGCCTGCTGGGTCTAGTCCCCGCATCTATCCCAGCAGCTGGGTGCGCTGTAGAGTATTCTGCAGTGCTGCAATTCGGCTAGCTGCTGGGGTAGTGACCTTGTGTCTGTGATGTCCCCAGTGTTGGGATTAACGCGTTACTTGTTACTGTAACGCCGTTAGTTTCGGCGGCAACTAGTAATCTAACGCGTTATTTTTTATATTCAGCAACTCAGTTACCGTTACTACATGATGCGTTACTGCGTTATTTTACGTTATTTTTTTATGTAGTATCGGCTAAAAACAGAAAATCTGAGTGTGTTTTATTGGAGCGCTGCAGTGTCGTCCTTCCGATTCTTCTTGTGTCACAAGCCGGAGAAGAGACGCACGCTCTGTGGGTGTGGGGAGGGTGGGGGTGTCTGATCATGGCGGAGCTGCAGAGTTTGTCGAATATGTAGATGTTCTCACTACTTTTCTTTTGTTGAGCACAAAGAAAAGAACATTTTAGTTAAATGTAAGTTGTGTCTTGGATCAAAGATCCCATCTACTGCCCAAAACAGCAATTCAAATCTGCTGAAACAGCTACAAAAGCAACATGCTTCGACAAAGCTAGTAAAGAGAGACACAGACTCCGATGCCACTTCACCTCCACCACCACTTAAGGATTAACTCTGCCTCTGCTCATCATTCAGCACTGAAGGTACACACACTCTGTCAATTCTCTTATATACTCTTTCATTCTAGACTTCTAGAGTGTTTGATTATCACATCACACTAAATGTATAGACTATAAAGTTCACAAACATAAAGAGGGATCCTAGTGAGCCAGGCCAATCTTTCCTATTCTCTAAACTAAAACTGGGGAAATGTGTAGTGTTCTGGGCTTCAGACATGATTTTGTTTCAGAATTCCTTGAGAAAAAAACACCTGGTTAGGCTTTATGTATGTAGTGTGTGCCTTCCTTGCTTTACAGCTATGTTGTTATTATGCTGTTTGTTACTTATGTATGTTACGTTGCAGCTATTTCAAATAGTTTTGTCAATTTGTTCTGGCCTGAAAAAATTGGCCCTTTGAAACATATCTTTGTCTTTGTGTGTTGTATGTAGAGCACATTGTTTGTGTGTTGTATGTAGAGCACATTGTTTGTGTGTTGTATGTAGAGCATTGTTTGTGTGTTGTATGTAGAGCACATTGTTTGTGTGTTGTATGTAGAGCACATTGTTTGTGTGTTGTATGTAGAGCACATTGTTTGTGTGTTGTATGTAGAGCACATTGTTTGTGTGTTGTATGTAGAGCACATTGTTTGTGTGTTGTATGTAGAGCACATTGTTTGTGTGTTGTATGTAGAGCACATTGTTTGTGTGTTGTATGTAGAGCACATTGTTTGTGTGTTGTATGTAGAGCACATTGTTTGTGTGTTGTATGTAGAGCACATTGTTTGTGTGTTGTATGTAGGGCACATTGTTTGTGTGTTGTATGTAGAGCACATTGTTTGTGTGTTGTATGTAGAGCACATTGTTTGTGTGTTGTATGTAGAGCACATTGTTTGTGTGTTGTATGTAGAGCACATTGTTTGTGTGTTGTATGTAGAGCACATTGTTTGTGTGTTGTATGTAGGGCACATTGTTTGTGTGTTGTATGTAGAGCACATTGTTTGTGTGTTGTATGTAGGGCACATTGTTTGTGTGTTGTATGTAGGGCACATTGTTTGTGTGTTGTATGTAGAGCACATTGCTTAGCAGAGTTGAGTGATGCAAATGCATGTCAAGTTGATCAACACATTGTATTATTCTCCAGTGCAATAACAGTACTGACATGAAGGCTAAAAGGGCATTAATGGAAGCTTTAAAAAAAAAAAAGAAGTAACTAGATACTTTTCACAGTAACGCATTACTTTTTGGTGTAAGTAACTGAGTTACTTTTGAAATAAAGTAACTAGTAACTGTAACTAGTTTTCAGTAACTAACCCAACACTGGATGTCCCCCACATCTGCGGTCCCCTCCAAGGTTTCTCATTGTCCCATTGGGTTGAGTTTTTCCTTGCCCTGATGTGGGATCTGAGCCCAGGATGTGGTTGTGGCTTGTGCAGCCCTTTGAGACACTGGTGATTTCGGGCTATATAAGTAAACATTGATTGACATTGTAGCTGCATGCATGTTTTCCAGCAAGCATGACGTCACGGAGAGCCACTAAGGAGCTGGCCTCCAATGAGAAGGCAAGACTTCTACCTGGTGGCGCCACCTGAAGAGGCTGGGAGTGTCGATGTTCGGGTGGGTGTCATCTTCGTCGTCCGACACCTCGATGTGGTCCCACACGCTGTAGTCTATCCTGGACATGATGCCGGCCAGCCAACGTTAGCTTGAAGCTAGGACTCCGCTACAATAGTGCCGCCTAACAAAGACAGCAAACTCAAATGAGAGTCTTAAATATGCGGAAACAAATATTCCACCCGACATTACCTTCGACGGTTCAGGCGAGTTTGCAAGATAAATCTTGATAAAAATCCACAAGGCGGGAGCTAGCGTGATGCTGCTGCTACATTCTAGAAAGTTCCGGGAGACGTCGCACGTCTGACGTCACAGGGCACTTTGCGTGCGTCGGTAACTCCTCCCCCTTTCTTAAAGGACCCGCCACCAAAATCCGAGCATGGAGCACAGCGCAGTCATTTCAACATAATCAATAAGAATGAGTATATTTTTAAACATCATCTAATAAATCATTCATTCATTCATATACAATAATCAAAATGACGTTAAACAGTGCACTTGGCTCCCTTACTCTGAGTCCGCCATGTTTATCAAGCGCATCGTGTCGCCTAAAATGCATTAATAAAGGATGCTTTTTCGGTAATTAAAAAATTAGACCCGTTGGGAATTTTATCTCGAATGATCATTATTAACATTAACAAGTAAAAAGATTAAAGATTAAGTTAAAGTAGCAATAGCTACTTTATAGCTATATTAGTCTATTTATACCTGCATTGTCCTTTCCATCATTGTAACTGAGCTACTGTGTTGAACAAGTTCCCTTGTGGATCATTAAAGTTTGTCTAAGTCTATGATAGTCACACGCACACTAGTCTAGGTGTGGTGAAATTATTCTCTGCATTTGACCCATCCCCTTGTTCACCCCCTGGGAGGCGAGGGGAGCAGTGAGCAGCAGCGGTGGCTGCGCCCGGGAATCATTTTTGGTGATCCATCCATCCATCCATTTTCTACCGCTTAAATTCCAATAAGTGGCCATTTTTATAGTCTTCGGTATGACTCGGCCGGGGTTTGAACTCACGACCTACCCATTTCAGGGCGGACACTCTAACCACTAGGCCACTGAGCAGGTCAAGGGCGGTTACGGCATGTTCTTGCTGTCGATGCCGGGCAATTTTTTTTAGGGCATTACGGCAAGTGACACGGGCGGTCGCGCCACTTGCCGCAGTTGCCGTGGTTAAATTCCAGCCCTGGTCTTATTGTGTCCTTCTTGCCAGTTCCGGGCACCTAAATGGTTGCTCCAGGGGAGCCACTGGGGCGGTGCTAAATCAATCAATCAATCAATGTTTACTTATATAGCACACAATCACCAGTGTCTCAAAGGGCTGCACAAGCCACAATGACATCCTGGGCTCAGATTCCACATCAGGGCAAGGAAAAACTCAACCCACTGGGATGACAATAAAGAGTCGCATGCGGTTCTAGAACCACGGGTGGCCGACCCCCGTCTTAACCACAATAAGGTGTTTTTTTGTTTTTTTTTGGTTGGTTTTTTTTGTTTTGTTTTTTGCTTTATGCTTTTTTAACCTGTAAAGCACTTTGGTTCAATTTAAAAGTTGTTGAAAACGTGCTATATAAATAAAGTTGACTTAACTTGACTTAATCTCTCAAGAGGGAAATTTAGAATACAAGTAAAATAAATCAAATAAGTCACAATTACATGTATCTTAACTTGATGGCCTAATTCTTTAAACTGAACTTAATCTCAAGTAGGACTGCACACACAATAGTCAATGTTTACACAACTGAGAAGTACAGTAGACTTACAAATAACAGAAAAACATTCTTCTCAAAGTAGTTCATCATCAGGTCAGCCTCAAAGTGTCTGTATTTTTTTACCAACTTTTTGTGATGAAAATATGGGAAAGTATCTGAACTTAAAGTAACATCTTATGCCAAAAGTAGCCCAAGCCTGTTGACATTTCTTTTTTTTAAATCTGGAGTCAATTGGGAGCCATTTAAAAATCAAAAAGGTCAAGCCATTTTTCAATTGAAATGAGGTGTTCAAATGCAACAAAAAAGTGGGAAATAAGTGAAAGTCATTGAGGCAGGGCAGAAGATGGGAGTGCACACACAAAAATACAGAAAACGCTTCGCTAACTACTTAAAAAAATCTTCCAGAGCCAAAAAGCAAGCATCGCTAGAAAGGAAGACAGCAGTTAGGACAAATATAATCCAGTCGAATAATCATAAGAAAACAAAAGCTATAAAGCTAAACGAGATCTACGTAACATTTGTTTTAACTAGATACAGTGAAAGAAAAACATCTCTTTATATGATTCAAACTTTTTCCTGGAAAAATGAAAAAAAGCATTTAGGAGGAGGACCAATTTATTTCCTTTGTTTTCAAAAACTCCGCTGCACCGCAACGTGTCACCACTTCCGCTCTTTGCGCCTTCAAAACAAGAGCTCAAGGCATATACTGCATAATATCTTATAACAGGGACTTAACGTCACAAAGAAGCAAGTCCATACAAATAGGTTAGACTAGCATAAGCATTTATTACACACGACTCTTTATTTTGAAGTGTAAGAAGAGCGGGTAGACTTGTTGATGCACATGATCGATCCTTTTTTTTTACACTTCTGTTAACCCCGAGTCTTTAAAAGCTCCTGCCGGCGTGTGTTTAAAGCCGGAGCAGCATGCAGAGTGTTCGGCGTGTATTCTGCAGCACTCCCGCATGTGATGGATGACATCCACGCACATGACCTCCGCGTACTTGTTAGCTGCGGCCCAGGAGAAAAGGTTCAAAGCCACAATTAGACTTACTACACGTACAACACATGCCCTACCTTGTAAACACGCCTGGATTGCACAGGCTTGCTTTTGACACGGGTCTTTTTGTGGCATTGCTGAGTAAAATATATATAAATATATATATATTGATAATCACGTACGCTGGAGGAGACTTCCGGTGTCACAGCTCGCTGGACTTCCGCCTTTGCAATGTTTTCGTCACGTGACGCACAATAAAGTTGTCTGGATGTGTAACAGCGACACCACTTGGCTTTTCATATTATTGCAGCGTGTGCTATATTTTCGGGAGGTTAATGACAACAACAAACGTTTTCACTGTTCTATATAATTAAAACCAAAACAAGTTTTCAACTTAACAATATTTACAGTACATTGAACCCTTGGAACATCAGTTAGGCTTTTGAAACACTGTAAAGTCGAAAGAATAGCTGTTAGAATAATTGTATACATAAATTATCACACAACTCTTATGCTTAAAGGCCGTTGCTGTAGTTATTATTTAATGTACAGTTTATTTCATTTAGAGAAAAATGCTGTAAAAAGCACAGTAAATTTCACAATTTGACCATGAAATCTATAGCTACTTTTACATTGCACAATTTGATGGATAACTTGCTTTGAAATCATTATTATTAGTATTTATTTCTATTTAAAAAATGGTTTGAATGTTCTTGCATAATTAGACAATATTTAAGTTAATATAATTTGCAATTACATGAGTACATATATTTTTATTTCTCCCACAATAGAATGAAAGAATACATTTAGTAAGAAAAGTTACAGTACTTTATTGATACATGTTATTTCCAGGCCCAAATAAACTGATGTGGCCCCCGGGCCTTGAGTTTGACACCTGTGATCTAAGCCATCATGTCTTCCGTGGTTGGTTAAATGTAGTCACAGCTCAGTTACGTTGTGTTACACACATCCATCCATTTTCTACCGCTTGTCCCTTTCGGGGTCGCGGGGGGTGCTGGAGCCTATCTCAGCTGCATTCGGGAAGTCTGAAAGCACGCGCACACGTTGTATTACACGCTCACCTATCTGGATGCGCTCACTCAAACCAATCACGGCAGAAGTGTGGCAAAAGTCATGTAAGTTGAGCCGACCTGGGCAAAATAGGGTCCGCGGGCCACATGCGGCCCGTTAAGATTTTCAATCCGGCCCGCCAGATGTTCTACATCATTTTTGTACACCTTTAACATCCAAAGTGTATTTGCCATTATGATGTGCAGTGATGTCTTCGACTATAGAAAGTATTTCAATGGTTGAAATCTGCACTTTTGAGTGTTCTAGGAGTTATTCCAGTAATGTAGGTGACAGCAGCTCAGACCAGGAACAAAGCAGAGGGTTTTCAGAGACAAACACATGTGGAAGCACATTTTTACCTGATAATATATCATATTGTAGCTGTTTATTACACTTGTTTGTTTGTTACATTTTTGTTGTGTTTTGATTGATTGTAAAAGATACACAACTATGGAGGAGCTGCTCTGAGAAGTAAAAGATGTTCATATGTTGTTAATATTCACTGTTTTATTGTTCATAGTTAATATTGTAAATCCCACTTTCTTTATTTTCATGTACATTTTGGGTGTCCCATTCAGTAAAAAACTGTAAAATTCCATTCCGTTCTTTTGAGGTGGTCTGTCACAACTTTTGTAGAACTCTATGGGACATTGGGACTTTTGGTATTAGTGTTCCTGAAAAGAAGGGAGCCAAACACATATACTGTACATCTAAATGTGTATATATCATTTATACACACATACTGTACATCAGGGCCGGCCCGTGGCATAGGCCGTATAGGCAAATGCTAAGGGCGCCGTCCATCAGGGGGCGCCACGCCAGTGCCACAAATGTTGGAGAGAAAAAGGAAAAAAAAAAGTTGGTACTATTATTTCTAAATACAAAAAATAATCCCACGTTAATTAAAATGCAAAGTAAAGCCTATTTAATAGAAATATTATTTGTTACAACATTACGCCGCCCCCCCATCCCCCCGCACGGTGCGCCCCCTCCCTTCCCGTATCATGACTCTTACCACATCAAAAACTCAACACAAGATGTCAAAACGGCCAAAACTGTCAGGTGCCCAGGGAAGAAAAAAGAGAAAAGAAGAGGAGGAGAAAGGAGAAAAAGACAGAGGTAGCAGGTAGGTAACGTTAGCCTACATGAAATTATTTGTCTGTTACAGAATGTGATAGTAACCTGGCTTTTTAGCATTAAGCTAATGTTACATGATTCGGCAATTGCTAATCAATAAATAGCTAGTTTTGTTTTAACGTCGGGTTAATATTGTGGAGGGGGCTAAATTGTTATGGAAAATAATAATGTAACGTTAGGTAATTACAGTACTCCCACCTTACATTCCTCAGGGACATTTGTATAAGCAGGTGTTTTTTGTTTACATTGTTATTGCTTTCTGGTTAGCTAATGTTTGCCCTGCAGGTAATAGTCACTTTTCCACCCCTTTATATATTAGGTATAGTTGTAAGCCTAGTTGTTAAAGTGCACATCATTAATGTTAATTAAGCAATATCACATGAGAGGGAATGCTGTTTTTTAATTTGAGCACTGCTGTGATTCGGTTAAAGATAATCATAACATAACATTCTCATATAATATGTTAATTTGCTTTCTTTAAGTAAAAAAAAAGGTCAAAGACAAAGCTATTCGGTTTCTTGTGAGTATATACACTTCACTGCCGATGTGGGGGGGGGGGGGCACCTAAAATCTTGCCTAGGGCGCCAGATTGGTTAGGGCCAGGCCTGCTGTACATATAAATGTGTATATATCATTTATACACACATACTGTACATCCAAATGTGTATATATCATTTATACACACATACATATTGGCCCCCCCAGACACACTTTGTCTCTCAATGTGGCCCCCGAGTCCAAATATTTGAGGGTTCTTTGTGATTGTGGATAAACAGACAACTTCAAACACGTACGTGGATCTGAACACACACACACACACACTAGGATTGATACACACACACACACACACACACACACACACACACAAATTGGAGTACACATGCACAGATTGAGATACACGTTTGTGAATAATTTTGCTACAATAATACAAAAATAGTAGAATTTTCTGTCCAATTTCTTCGCAGCGTTTGCTCTGAAGCATCGCTATCGTTTGTCAACGGCAGCTTTACAGATGGCAGGTGTGCTTTGCTGGCAGTGTGTTTAGGTAAAGATGTCCTAGTAAAAGATATATTACAGCGTGAAGGGGACACAATGAGGGAGGTGTGTATTTGAGGTGGTGCTTTTATTGGAGTCAATTGTCACTGTTGGAGGGAAAATGTTATTCATCTTAGAATGTCTCCTCTCCTCTCAGTGTGTCCTGATTTAAAGAGCGCACCTTTACACCTCCTTGGCTCGGACGGTGAAATGCTTGCTCTTCTTGCCCAGGGTGTTGGAGGCGGTGCAGGTGTAGGTTCCTGGCAGCAAGGAGGAGGAGGCCAGCACAGCGTGGCCCTCCTCTCTCAGCTCCTGCAGGGCCTGGGGGGCCCACCAGCTGTAGGCGGGTTCTGGGTTTCCTGCGGCGCTGCAGTTTAGTGTCACTTCACCACCGTCTGTCAAGTCCACACTTTCTGCTCCAGGACTTTGGAACACTGGAGGGACTGTGGTGGGGAGAAGAAACACATCATTATATTGGCCACACTGATACTTCTCTAGACCAGAACTTATTATTGTGGGAATGCTCCAAAACATTCACACATATGGTTTTATACAGCAAAATAATCTATTTATTATTATTATTATTGTGGGAATGCTCGAAAACATTCACACATATGGTTTTATACAGCAAAATAATCTATTTATTATTATTATTATTGTGGGAATGCTCCAAAACATTCACACATATGGTTTTATACAGCAAAATAATGTATTTATTATTATTATTATTATTATTGTGTGAATGCTCCAAAACATTCACACATATGGTTTTATACAACAAAATAATATATTTATTATTATTATTATTGTGGGAATGCTCCAAAACATTCACACATATGGTTTTATACAACAAAATAATCTATTTATTATTATTATTATTGTGGGAATGCTCCAAAACATTCACACATATGGTTTTATACAGCAAAATAATCTATTTATTATTATTATTATTGTGGGAATGCTCCAAAACATTCACACATATGGTTTTGTACAGCAAAATAATCTATTTATTATTATTATTATTATTATTGTGGGAATGCTCCAAAACATTCACACATATGGTTTTATACAGCAAAATAATCTATTTATTATTATTATTATTGTGGGAATGCTCCAAAACATTCACACATATGCTTTTATACAGCAAAATAATCTATTTATTATTATTATTATTATTGTGTGAATGCTCCAAAACATTCACACATATGGTTTTATACAACAAAATAATCTATTTATTATTATTATTATTGTGGGAATGCTCCAAAACATTCACACATATGGTTTTATACAACAAAATAATCTATTTATTATTATTATTATTGTGGGAATGCTCCAAAACATTCACACATATGGTTTTATACAACAAAATAATCTATTTATTGTTATTATTATTGTGGGAATGCTCCAAAACATTCACACATATGGTTTTATACAGCAAAATAATCTATTTATTATTATTATTATTGTGGGAATGCTCCAAAACATTCACACATATGGTTTTATACAGCAAAATAATCTATTTATTATTATTATTATTGTGGGAATGCTCCAAAACATTCACACATATGGTTTTATACAGCAAAATAATCTATTTATTATTATTATTATTATTGTGGGAATGCTCCAAAACATTCACACATATGGTTTTATGCAGCAAAATAATCTATTTATTATTATTATTATTGTGTGAATGCTCCAAAACATTCACACATATGGTTTTATACAACAAAATAATCTATTTATTATTATTATTATTATTGTGTGAATGCTCCAAAACATTCACACATATGGTTTTATACAGCAAAATAATGTATTTATTATTATTATTATTATTGTGGGAATGCTCCAAAACATTCACACATATGGTTTTATGCAGCAAAATAATCTATTTATTATTATTATTATTGTGTGAATGCTCCAAAACATTCACACATATGGTTTTATACAGCAAAATAATCTATTTATTATTATTATTGTTATTATTGTGTGAATGCTCCAAAACATTCACACATATGGTTTTATACAACAAAATAATATATTTATTATTATTATTATTGTGTGAATGCTCCAAAACATTCACACATATGGTTTTATACAGCAAAATAATCTATTTATTGTTATTATTATTATTGTGTGAATGCTCCAAAACATTCACACATATGGTTTTATACAGCAAAATAATCTATTTATTATTATTATTATTATTGTGGGAATGCTCCAAAACATTCACACATATGGTTTTATACAACAAAATAATCTATTTATTATTATTATTATTGTGTGAATGCTCCAAAACATTCACACGTATGGTTTTATACAGCAAAATAATCTATTTATTATTATTATTATTGTGTGAATGCTCCAAAACATTCACACATATGGTTTTATACAGCAAAATAATCTATTTATTATTATTATTATTGTGGGAATGCTCCAAAACATTCACACATATGGTTTTATGCAGCAAAATAATCTATTTATTATTATTATTATTGTGTGAATGCTCCAAAACATTCACACATATGGTTTTATGCAACAAAATAATCTATTTATTCTTCTTATTATTATTATTGTGTGAATGCTCCAAAACATTCACACATATGGTTTTATACAACAAAATAATCTATTTATTATTATTATTATTGTGTGAATGCTCCAAAACATTCACACATATGGTTTTATACAGCAAAATAATCTATTTATTATTATTATTATTATTGTGGGAATGCTCCAAAACATTCACACATATGGTTTTATGCAGCAAAATAATCTATTTATTATTATTATTATTGTGTGAATGCTCCAAAACATTCACACATATGGTTTTATACATCAAAATAATCTATTTATTATTATTATTGTTATTATTGTGTGAATGCTCCAAAACATTCACACATATGGTTTTATACAGCAAAATAATCTATTTATTCTTATTATTATTGTGTGAATGCTCCAAAACATTCACACATATGGTTTTATACAGCAAAATAATCTATTTATTCTTATTATTATTGTGTGAATGCTCCAAAACATTCACACATATGGTTTTATACAGCAAAATAATCTATTTATTATTATTATTATTGTGTGAATGCTCCAAAACATTCACACATATGGTTTTATACAGCAAAATAATCTATTTATTATTATTATTATTGTGTGAATGCTCCAAAACATTCACACATATGGTTTTATACAGCAAAATCCATCTATTTATTATTATTATTATTGTGTGAATGCTCCAAAACATTCACACATATGGTTTTATACAGCAAAATCCATCTATTTATTCAACTACTTATTCTTCTTCTCCAGATTTTGGCGCTCTCTACCTTCCACATTTTTCAGCCGATTCAAAGCGTTCCAACTTCAAACTGTTCAGCCTTTTCGGTAATCGCAGGCTTTCCCTTGACAAATTCCAGAAATGACCAGATTTCCCAAAATTCCAGGTTTTCCGGGACATTTTTCCCATTCAAAATGAATTGACCATTTTTCAAACTTGCACATGTTTCAACCTATTCAAAGCATTCCACCTTCAACACATTCCACCATTCTAGACATTCAAACTATCATTTTTCCACTTTCAAAACAATTCCAGGATTTTCCATAATTCCTGCTTTTTCAAAGCCCTATTTCCAGCCTTTTTTCTGGCGACTCCTCCTTCCACATTTTTCTACCCACTTCAACCGTCCCACCGTCAAAACATTCCTCTTAATCAGGACAAAAAATAAGGTTGTTGTTGCCCTACGGTAAACTGGAACACATAGCACACTGGCAAAGCTTAACCTATTGTTACTATAACAATCTACAAGGTTAATATCGTTGGCTTCTATTTCTTTCCCTCCATTTATCTGCTTTCTTTTGTAATTGAAGTTATTATTACATATATGTATTGTTGATAATAAAGGTAGTTGTTATTATTCATTATCAATAGTGATATTTCTGTTGGTATTTGTATTGCTCCATTTGTAGTGTAATAATGCTCATTGTCATTTCTGTATTATTTATTTCACTAACTGCTTCTTTGCTATCACTTTTACTATCATATTTGTACATATCCTATTTGCTGATGTTGTTCTGTTGTTGTTGTTTTTGTCTCTCTGTCTAATCCCCCTCTTGTCCCCACAATTTCCCCCTCTGTCTTCCTTTTTTTCTCTTTCTATCCCCTCCTGCTCCTGCCCGGCTGCACCAAATGATAATATAAATACATTTAATAAGGTCAAATACAAATAAGGCAACAAGAGAAGTATCCCACACGTCTCTTGTGTAAAGTAAATGTGAACAGCCGATATGGGCATCTACATCTACTATTTGATTTGTCTGAGAAGATTGACAGGACAAAAAAAAAGAAAATAAAGAATGTTACAATATTAACTATGAAGGATAAAACACTGAATATTGACACCGTATGAACGTCACACCCTCTCTCCGTCCACATATTTTACAATCAAGCGAAACGCAACAAAAATGCAACAAACACAGCAAAATATGAACATGAAAGGTAAAAAACTCCACCTACAATCTGATATATGTGATATATCACTAAGCTTTAGAACTTTGTTGTAAATCTCGTCTGTCCCTGACACCCACATTTCACACTCCGTGGAAACACTCCCCACCCACACTGTTTGATAATAATGGAATCAGGAAAATTGTCTGCCAGTGAGTGGTGGTTGATCGATCGGCACGTCCTTAATACTAATAATTAGTTGAATATGCTCCGGGCCAAATATAGCTCTTGATATGGTTTGGAGTGAGAGCATGTCAGACTCACAGTGCACAGAAGCTCTCAGGGTCTGCGAGGTGACAGCCAGAGGCGGTTGCGGTCCCTCCGGTCCCAGTTCCAGCTCTGCTACACAGCTGTAGCGTGCACCGTTGTCGGCTTTGGTGGGCGTGATGACCAGGACGGAGGACACTTGCACCGGCGAGGCAGACGTGAGGTCAGAAAAGGAGCGGTTGTACACCTGGGTGGGGCCTCTGTACCACCTCAAGTTGAGGTACTGGACGGGAGCGACGTTCTGCACCTCGCAGAGCAGCTGGTATTCCTTGCCCTCCTGCATGGGGCCGCTGTGGTTCACCGTCCTGATGGTGACACTGTCTGGGCTCTCTGCGAGGACAAGACAATAAGGTGTAGTAAGAAGAAGTGTGGTTCACCGTCCTGATGGTGACACTGTCTGGGGTCTCTGTGAGGACAAGACAATAAGGTGTGGTAAGAAGAAGAGAAACAAGTGTGGTTCACCGTCCTGATGGTGACACTGTCTGGGGTCTCTGCGGGCACAAGACAATAAGGTGTGGTAAGAAGAAGAGAAACAAGTGTGGTTGAGGGTCCTGAAGGTGACACTATCTGGGCTCTCTGCGGGGACAAGACAATAAGGTGTGGTAAGAAGAAGAGAAACAAGTGTGGTTGAGGGTCCTGAAGGTGACACTATCTGGGGTCTCTGCGAGGACAAGACAATAAGGTGTGGTAAGAAGAAGAGAAGGTTCACCGTCCTGATGGTGATACTGTCTGGGCTCTCTGCGAGGACAAGACAATAAGGTGTGGTAAGAAGAAGAGAAACAAGTGTGGTTCACCGTCCTGATGGTGACACTGTCTGGGCTCTCTGCGAGGACAAGACAATAAGGTGTAGTAAGAAGAAGTGTGGTTCACCATCCTGATGGTGACACTGTCTGGGGTCTCTGTGAGGACAAGACAATAAGGTGTGGGAAGAAGAAGAGAAACAAGTGTGGTTCACCGTCCTGATGGTGACACTGTCTGGGGTCTCTGCGGGCACAAGACAATAAGGTGTGGTAAGAAGAAGAGAAACAAGTGTGGTTGAGGGTCCTGAAGGTGACACTATCTGGGCTCTCTGCGGGGACAAGACAATAAGGTGTGGTAAGAAGAAGAGAAACAAGTGTGGTTGAGGGTCCTGAAGGTGACACTATCTGGGGTCTCTGCGAGGACAAGACAATAAGGTGTGGTAAGAAGAAGAGAAACAAGTGTGGTTCACCGTCCTGATGGTGACACTGTCTGGGCTCTCTGCGAGGACAAGACAATAAGGTGTGGTAAGAAGAAGAGAAACAAGTGTGGTTCACCGTCCTGATGGTGACACTGTCTGGGGTCTCTGTGAGGACAAGACAATAAGGTGTGGTAAGAAGAATCTGCGGGCACAAGACAATAAGGTGTGGTAAGAAAAATCTGCGGGCACAAGACAATAAGGTGTGGTAAGAAGAATCTGCGGGCACAAGACAATAAGGTGTGGTAAGAAGAATCTGCGGGGTCAAGACAATAAGGTGTGGTAAGAAGAAGAGAAACAAGCAGAGGAGATGTCTCACTGTAGAGGACGAGGTTGAGCTTCTCCTCGCACTGGCGTGGCGTGGTGAAGAAGACGCCGTAACAGATGGGCTCGTCAATCCAGTCGATGAGGCTGTCCACCTTCCACTGCACGCTCGGGCCCTGCTGGGTGTGCGCCGCGCTGACGGCCGACTCCCAGCCCAGCACCCGCACGGGCCGGGCGGCCTCGCAACTGACCGACACGGGCTGGCCGAAGCCCACCACCACTCTGGGGGGCTTGAGGATTAAGGAGCAACCGTCCCCTGATGCTGCTGGGACAAAGAGTAGTTATTAAGGTAGAAGAAGTGGCACAAAATAATGAACGCTACCATTAATTCAATCCAGTGCCAGCAAGACCTTCTCTGCTGGCCTAACATAACCACAAATCAGAATCAGAATCAGAATCAGAATCAGCTTTATTGTCATTACGCAGGGTAACGAGATTGAGGCCATTCCATACAGTGCGATAAAACAAGTGTACACTCTATACAGAGGGTGAAATGAATATGTACATTAATATCTACATGAAACAGGGTGGTTGGTGGAATGGGTTATTGCACCGAAGAGAAGGCAGTTATGAGGGTCAATGGGGAAGTCTGTTCAGGGTGGTTATGGCCCTGGGGAAGAAGCTGTTTTTTAGCCTGTTCGTCTTGGTTTTAATGCTCCTGTAACGCTTCCCAGAGGGCAGCAGGTGGAACAGGTCAGAGCCAGGGTGGGTGCTGTCCTTGATGATGGCACTGGCTCTGTTGAGGCAGCGGGAGGTGTAGATGTCCATCAGAGAGGGGAGAGGGCGGCCGATGATCTTTTGATCCGTCTTGACCACTCTTTGCAGCCTCTCCCTGTCTGCTGCAGTGCAGCTGCCGTACCATACTGTAATACAGTAGGTCAGCAGGCTCTCGATGGACGAGCGGTAGAAGGTCAGCAGCAGGTCAGGCTTCAGGTTGTACTTCTCGAGGACTCTCAGGAAGTGTAGCCGCTGCTGAGCCTTCTTGATGATTGATGTGGTGTTGACTGTCCAGGAGAAGTCGTTAGAGATGTGGACTCCAAGGTACCTGAAGGTGTGGACCCCCTCCACACGCTCGCCGTTGATGTAGAGGGGGGCAGGGTCGGTGCTGCTCCTCCTGAAGTCGACGATGATCTCTCTGGTCTTGCTGGTGTTGAGAGCGAGGTTGTTCTCCGAAGACCAGGCCGTCAGCTTCAGGACCTCCTCCCTTTAGGCAGCCTCGTCACCCCTGGAGATGAGCCCGACCACTGTGGTATCGTCAGCAAACTTGACGATAAGGTTGTCACTGTGGGCTGGACTGCAGTCATGGGTGTAGAGGCAGTAGAGGAGGGGGCTCAGCACACAGCCCTGTGGGGAGCCGATGCTCAGCATGCGGGTGGATGAGAGGTGGGGGCCAAGTCTCACATTCTGGGGTCGGTCCGTTAGGAAGTCCCTTATCCAGGCGTTTGTGAGAGGGGGGAGGCCAAGAGTGTCCAGTTTATTGCAGAGTCTGTCCGGGATTATTGTATTGAAGGCAGAACTATAATCCACAGAGAGCATCCGGACGTAGCTCTGCTGCTGCTCCAGGTGGTTCAGAGCAGAGTGGAGAGCAACAGCGATGGCGTCCTCTGTGGATCTGTTCGCCCGGTATGCGAACTGGTGGGGGTCAAAGTCTGGAGGGATATGGTGCTTGATGTGCTGGAGAACCAGTCTCTCGAAGCACTTCATGATTACCGGAGTGAGGGCCACTGGTCGGTAATCATTCAGGCTGGTGATGGGAGACTTCTTCGGCACCGGGATTATTGTAGATGACTTCAGGCAGGATGGGATGACTACCTGAGCCAGGTAGATGTTGAAGATCCTGGTGAGGGGGGGAGCGAGCTGGTGGGCGCACGCCCTGAGCACCTTTCCAGGTACTCTGTCTGGTCCGGCAGCCTTCCTGGGGTTCACAGCCAGGAGCACTCGTCTGACACTGTGCTCCTGTACAGTGAGTGGAGTGGTGCCGGAGCCCGGTGGGGGCGGGAGCAGGGCTGGAGCAGATGAGTGTCGCTGGGGGGTATCGAAACGGGCAAAGAAACAGTTAAGCTCCTCTGCCAGTGTCGCACTCTGATCCGCAGTTGTCACATTGCAGCCTCTGTAGTTCGGGATGTCATGAATGCCCCGCCACACCTCCCGTGAGTTATTGCTGGACAGATGGGACTCTATGCACCTCCTGTGGTCCGCCTTTGCTTTTTTAATCCCTCTCTTCAGGTCGGCTCTAGCAGCACTGTACAGTGCCCTGTCCCCTGACCTGAAGGCTGCGTCGCGGGCCCTGAGGAGTGTGCGGACTTGGCTGGTCATCCAGGGTTTCTTGTTGGGGTAAACCCGGATGGTTTTTTCCACAGTCACAATCATCATCATAATTAAAGATAACATTATTTTTATTTACTTTCCTTAAACAAAAGTATTCATATTCTCTTCATGTCATATTATGCTCCTTCCAGTGTTGTTTTTAGGTTATACAGTTTTTATCCAATCAGAATTCAGCTAGCTTATGTTGCCATGCTGTATGAAATCTGCCTTCAGAATCAACAATGTGTGTGCACTGGAAGTGAACGGGCACATACAGTTGATAGACAGTTGCCATAGCCAATCAGATCACCAGTTGTTGTCAGTAAGGCCTTCCAGCTGGCCTCACGCTGTGATTGGATACTTTGGGAGTTCCAAGTGAGTATCCAATCACAAGTTGCAAAAACAGGAAGTGGCACCGGAGCCAAGAAAACTTGCCGGTACTCACAAAGAAGGAGAATAAAATGTTGAGTAGGTGGCAGATATATATTTGTAAGAAGGAGGATACTTAACAGGTGGCAGATATATATTTGTAAGAAGGATACTTAAAACAAACTACATCTTGTGAGACAAAGTCACTTTTGCCTGCGACTTTTACAGGAATCAAGCGACTACGAGTGGTACCTCTTGCATGTACGAGTGGTACCTCTTGCATGTACGAGTGGTACCTCTTGCATGTACGAGTGGTACCACTGGCTTATACGAGTGGTACCTCTTGCATGTACGAGCGGTACCTCTTGCATGTACGAGTGGTACCTCTTGCATATACGAGTGGTACCTCTTGCATGTACGAGTGGTACCTCTTGCATGTACGAGTGGTACCACTGGCTTATACGAGTGGTACCTCTTGCATGTACGAGCGGTACCTCTTGCATGTACGAGCGGTACCTCTTGCATGTACGAGTGGTACCTCTTGCATATACGAGTGGTACCTCTTGCATATACGAGTGGTACCTCTTGCATATACGAGTGGTACCTCTTGCATATACGGCGTCGAATGGGTTCTACAAATCGTGAGTTCAAATATATTATTTCTGAATGTTTTCATGTTACATTTGTTTTATACAATTCTTTTAAATGTGACAGTACCACGTAAGATATGTTTTAATTGCTGAAGCAGGTTTATTGATTTGCTTTCCCTTGACAAATTCCAAAAATTCCCAGATTTCCCAGAATTCCAGGGACATTTTTCCCATTCAAAATGAATTGGCCATTTTTCAAACTTCCACCATTTCCACATTTTTCAACCTATTCAAAGCATTCCACCTTCAACACATTTCACCATCCTGGAAATTCAACCTGTCATTTTTCCAAGTTCCAAAAAATTCCAGGATTTTCCATAAGTCAACCCACTTCAACCGTTCCACCGTCCAAACATTCCAAACATTAATCACAACAACAAAAACAAAGTTGTTTTTTGAACTGGAAAAATTCCCGGTTTTCCTGAAATTCCAGGAATTCCGTAATACCATTTCCCGATTCAACATGTTACTACTTGAACATTTCTCCACCAATTAGAAAAATTTGAACACCAACAATTTCAACTCATTCAGACCATTCAAATTTTTTATACCATTTTTTAAAAAATTCCAGCTTTTCCCGAAATTCCCAATTTTTCTGAAATTCCCATTGAAATCAATGGGACACTCTTCAAAGTTCCAGAACTTCCATATTTTTCATCTGATTCAAACTGTTCCAACTCCAAAATATCCAGCCTGTTCAGGAATGGTGTGCTGTACTTCAACAATTCTAAAAACAACTTCCCGGATTTCCCATAATTCCTTTTTTTTTTTTTGCATTTTCCCAAATTCAAAATGAATTGGCCATTTTTCAAACTCCCACAATTCCCACATTCTTCAACATATTCCACCTTCAACACATTCCACTCATCCTGGACATTCAAACTAGCATTTTTCATTCAACAAATTTCCAGGAATTCCTGTTTTTTGGTAACCTATTTCCACCCTTCTTAAGTTCCAATATTCCTTTCACATTTTTCAACCCATTTCAACCGTTCCACCGTCAAAACACTCCTCATATTCAGGACAAAAAACAAGTTGGTTTAGGAACTAGACAAATTCCCGGTTTTCTCGAAATTCCAGGAATTTCTCAATTAAAAACTGTTACTGGTTCAACATTTCTTGAGCGATTTAAACAAATCCAACGCCAACCAATTCATCTCATTCATGCTCCTAATCATTTTCAAAAAAATCTCACTTTTCCCAAAATTCCAGGAAGTTCCCATTGAAATGAATAGGCCGTTTTTCCAAGTTGCACAAGTCCCACATTTTTCAACCTTGTCAAATCATTCCAACATCAACACATTCCACTTATCCTGAGAGTCGGTTACATTTGCAGAAATATAGAGGGTTGTGTACACTGTTGAGGGGCTTTAATGGCCAGTAGTGTGCAAGTATCTCCAGTAGTATCCATGCGGTGACATCATTCATGCTATTTGGAGAGGTGAAGTGGGACTAAGTAGGACACGACTGAAGGCCTAGGTGAGAAACGCACAGCTTAAATGACATCTTTGTTATTTCATTAGTGCTGGGTGTATCAATCCAACACACCACCCGAGGGCGCTGTTTCCAAGTTGAGCCATTTGAAAAGGTCACGAGTTGCAACTAAAATGTGCCAAAGCAAGTGTTCACAAAGTAAAAAGTTGGCATGATTTTGGAGCCTTGATAAAGCATGAAGATCATTCCTGTTGTTGTGTTGACACCTGCTGCTGTTAGGGGAGCAAAGCTCATGAAAAAGTATGTTATATGACTACTATACCAGATGCCACCCACGCACACTGAGCTTTCGCGTGACTGCCGCTCATTAGCACGGTGTAAAATTCCGGCGAAAAGAAAAGCTGGCGTTGAGACAATAGAAGTGGATAAGACAACATCTCACCTGAGGAAATCACGCACAGAGTCCACACCATCACTTGCACAAACTCCATTGCTGCGGCGGAACGTCAAGGAAGGATCCCGGCGAAAGGAAAAGCCCAAGTTGCACAAGCTTGGCAAACTCTGCAGGGAACAATGCTGGTGGAACACAAGGGCCCCCTTCATCCCAGCTGACTTAGGAGTGGGGGGGTGGCAGGGTTGGGGTACTCAAGGGGACATATTGGGAATGTAAAAGAACAGAGGTTTTAACATTTTGTAATAAAGAAATCATAAATAAAGTTAAACTACTCACCTTGAAGACATGATTGCTGGGTGTTTAGCAGAGGTGGCAATTTTTGGGCAACCCCACGATTCCATCCTATTCCCATTCTAGGGGGGATAATTCAATTCTGGATTCACACCGATTATCGCCATGTATTACAAACCCCAAAACTAGTGAAGTTGTTACGTTGTGCAAATGCTAAATAAAAAGAGAATACAACAAATCCTTTTCAACTTATATTCAATTGAATAGACTGCAAAGACAAGAGATTTCATGTTCACACTGAGAAACTTTCTTATTTTTGGCAAATATTAGCTCATTTGGAATTTGATGCCTGCAACATGTTTCAAAAAAGCTGGCACAAGTGGCAAAAAAGAGTGATAAAGTTGAGGAATGCTCATCAAAGACTTATTTGGAACATCCCACAGGTGAATAATTGGGAACAGGTGGGTGCCATGATTGGGTATAAAAGCAGCTTCCATGAAATGCTCAGTCATTCACAAACAAGGACGGGGCGAGGGTCACCACTTTGTCAACAAATGCCTGAGCAAATTGTTGAAGAACAACATTTCTCAACAAGGAATTTAGGGATTTCACCATCTACGCTCCGTAATATCATCAAAAGGTTCAGAGAATGTGGAGAAATCACTGCACGTAAGCCATGATATTACACACCTGGATCCCTCAGGCGGTACTGCATCACAAAGCCACATCAGTGTGTAAAGGATATCACCACATGGGCTTAGGAACACTTCAGAAAACCACCGTCAGTAACTACAGTTGGTTACTACATCTGTAAGTGCAATTAAAACTATAAACTAGGCAAAGCCAAAGCCATTTATCAACAACACCCAGAAATGCTGCCGGCTTCGCTGGGCCTGAGCTCATCTAAGATGGACTGATGCAAAGTGGAAAAGTGTTCTGTGGTCTGACGAGTCCACATTTCATATTGTTTTTGGAAACTGTGGACCAAAGAGGAAAATAACCATCCGGATTGTTCTAGGGTGAAAGTGTAAAAGGCAGCATGTGTGATGGTATGGGGGTGTATTAGTGGCCAAGACATGGGTAACTTACACATCTGTGAAGGCACCATTAATGCTGAAAGGTACATACAGCTTTTGGAGCAACATATGTTGGCATCCAAGCAACGTTACCATGGACGCCCCTGCTTATTTCAGCAAGATGATGCCAAGCCACGTGTTACAACAGTGTAGTAAAAGAGTGCGGGTACTAGACTGGCCTGCCTGTAGTCCAGACATTGAAAATGTGTGGCAGCTAAAATATGAGAAGGGAGACTGTTGAACAACTTAAGCTGTACATCAAGCAAGAATGGGAAAGAATTCCACTTCAAAAATGTGTCTCCTCACTTCCCAAACCTTTACTGAGTGTTGTTAAAAGGAAAGGCCATGTAACACACTGGTAAAAATGCCTTTTTTGAAACATGTTGCTGCCATTCAATTCTAAGTTCATGATTATTTGACAAAAAAAAAAGAAGTTTCTCAGTGTGAACATGAAATATCTTGTCTTTGCCGTCTATTCAATTGAATATAAGTTGAAAAGGATTTGTTGTATTCTCTTTTTATTTACCATTTACACAACCTGACAACTTCACTGCTTTTGTATTTGTCATTGCCGCTTACATTTTTGCGTCCAGTGACATTTGACCTGGATGAGTTCTCAGCAGGCCAGATGAGTCGCTGTTGTCTGCCGGACTCACACTGTGAGCCTATCAGCTGCACGCAGCAGCCTATCAGCTGCACGCAGCAGCCTATCAGCTGCACGCGTAATCCGATGCTTCTCTGCTGTTATTTATAGCGTGCGCAGCTGCAAAACTCAAATTGCACGCCGTACATAACCCGGCCTCGGCGAAAGCACTTTATGCACTTCAACTCCTGCGCGGGTTTGTCCGCTATGAAAATGAGCGGAAGCCTCCCGGAGCCAGGTTGTCATGGCAACGCAGGCTGAGCGTACAGTGCCGTCGTCACCTGAAGTCGACGGGAACGGAATGTAAAGATCCGTGTGATTTACCTCACTCAAAAAGTCAACGTTTGTCATTGTTTTGTCCATTTTAATAGCTCATATTTAGCAAGTTTGAACATGTTGATATAAAATAGGACTCTCAGTGCAATTCATTGCTTGTGCTTCATAAAGCACCTTCACAGAAGAAGAAGAAGATGCAGCAGCATGCATTAAAAAACTTGGGACCTTAAAACTCAAAGTGAAAAACTGGGGGAACATTTTTAAAAAGTCGTACAAAACAGCTGCCACCACTGCACGGTACCGAAGAGGACGGAAATGCGTGATGATAACCATAGAAGTACAAATGAAAGGTGTTGGCAGCTGGGGCCAGGTACCTTTCACACTTGAACCAATACAAGGGAATTAGAGATGTCCGATAATATCGGCCTGCCGATATTATCGGCCGATATATGCGTTAAAATGTAATATCGGAAATTATCGGTATCGGTTTTTTTATTATCGGTATCGTTTTTTTTTTTTTTTTTAATTAAATCAACATAAAAAACACAAGATACACTTACAATTAGTGCACCAAACCAAAAAACCTCCCTCCCTCCCTCCCCCATTTACACTCATTCACACAAAAGGGTTGTTTCTTTCTGTTATTAATATTCTGCTTCCTACATTATATATCAATATATATCAATACAGTCTGCAAGGGATACAGTCCGTAAGCACACATGATTGTGCGTGCTGCTGCTCCACTAATAGTACTAACCTTTAACACTTCATTTTACTAATTTTCATTCATTACTAGTTTCTATGTAACTGTTTTTATATTGTTTTACTTTCTTTTTTATTCAAGAAAATGTTTTTAATTTATTTATATTATTTTACTAATTTTTTTAAAAGTACCTTATCTTCACCATACCTGGTTGTCCAAATTAGGCATAATAATGTGTTAATTCCACGACTGCATATATCGGTTGATATCGGTATCGGTAATTAAAGAGTTGGACTATCGAATATCGGCAAAAAGCAATTATCGGACATTCCTAAAGGGATACCATATTGGTGCTCAACGGTACCAATTTCCAGTACCTTTTTGTGTGTTCATGTGGTAATAAATGTTCAATTTAATAATCATTTAACACTGCGCTTATAATAACTGGGCTGTCCAGTTGTTATCTCGTTTGGTTTTTTTACACATCTGAGTCTCCTATGCATTAATTTGAGTTTGTCCTAAGTGTGTTGCTGTAGTCAGGAAGCAGTCTTTGCCATTAAGTTGAATGTGCCAGTCCTGTAAGTATTGTACTTATAACATCAAGGCTGTTTGATGGCAACATGCATCTCAGGTGTTGTTTTTGAGGACCACATTTGGAGGTCTTGAACTTCTTATGCTCTGATTACCAGAGCTGTGGACTCGAGTCACATGACTTGGACTCGAGTCAGACTCGAGTCATGAATTTGATGACTTTAGACTCGACTTGACAAAATGTAAAGAGACTTGCAACTCGACTTAGACTTTAACATCAATGACTTGTGACTTCACTTGGACTTGAGCCTTTTGACTTGACATGACTTGCTACTTTCCCCAAAACCCAAAGCTTAAAAAGTTATTTGGGAGCGCTCCGTATCTTTCATTTTATACGTGTGTGTCTGTCTATCAGCGTGTGTGCTGCTTGTCAGCGTGTGTGCTCTCAGTACAACAGCCAATCAAATTAGATCTACGTTGTTTTCATCCCACAGCTCTCATCCAATCCAATTGCAGGACAACCACCGAACATGAGTTGTCAAACAATGCGGCAGTGAGAAACAATTATGCCAAAGTTGGTTTCGTTCGGGTATAAAAACTACGACTTGGTCAACAAAAAACGAATTGCGTATGCAAATCACGCAGTTGGAATATTACAGACGGAGACGCAACAACTTCCAACTTCATTCGACATTTGAAGTTGCACAAAGAAGGGTAAGTTTTGAATGTAAGCTAACGTTTATTGGCTAAGTAACATGACTTTTATTTGCTGTGTAGTTAAATCAGTGAGGCTGTAAACTCACTGCTAACGTCATAACCATAGACATCTTATAAGGGTACGCAGCATCGAGCGCTACTGTCTACTGGCGCAGACGAGACGCGGGGCCGCCATCTTGGAGTGGTGATCCGCTCCACTCAGTGCAATTCATTTGGCAGGAGCAATGAACTGTCAGCGCATTTAATTCATTTTACCTCACTGAATACCACTCATTTTCACGCGGTTTTTTGTCATACGTGTAGCTATGATAACGGACACATGTTTTGGCGAGTTTTATTATTCATAGTTTGCTTAACAGTAATATAATATTCTTATACGCTATAAGTGACCAGACGTCCGAGATCAAAACTGGGAATATAATCCCAGAGAAGAGGGAAAAAACGGTAAGCTATTTTTAAATTGAAGAAACAATATGATTAGGTTATATATACATGCGTATGTCCTACATAAACAATGTATGAATACATTAGATATCTATATATCTTAGAGACCTATAGACTGTAACTCTGTTGCTGCAGCAGCAGAGAGTTTATTCTGTCTTGACACTTTGTATTGATATTTTGTATTACATTCTTCCCTTAAATGATCATGTTTACAGTGATTGTTTTATATGTATTTTTTATGTATGTCGCTTTGGATAAAAGCGTCTGCCAAATACTTAAACATATATAAACACCTGAAAGTCTTTATATCAGCTAAAACCACCAATTTGTTTCACTACATTCAGAATAAAACCAAATGCTGTCTTACCCAACAATGTTAGTATTTGAATATTGTTATTTGAAGACTCATTCCTGGTTAGAATTATACTGTTAAGAAAGTATTGTCTTATATTTTGCCTAAAATGAGAATGCATCATAATCAGTGGCGGCTGGTGAATTGTGTTTTAGGGGTGTCATCCTCCCCCAGAAGATTTATTTGTGATTTTCACATACAAATATTGAAGATCTTTGCTCCTTCTCAACTCTGTGGTAATATTATTTTCATAAAATACAACCAATAGTATGTTAATGTTTGTTTTTGCAAATGTGTTTATTCTGGAAAGGAATGAGTTAAATGTTTAAAATTGTTTAAACTATTAAAATGACTGGTTAATAGTGCTATTATGAATTGCAATGTCAGCACTATTTTTTTTCCTGCAATTTCAAATGCACTTGTTTTAATAAATAAATACAGCGTTTTAAAAGCATACACAATCTGTGTAAAAATATTAGTCTGTGGTTAAAAGGACTTGAAAGGACTCGAAACTCAAAATGCAGGACTTGGGACTCGACTTGAGACTTTCCAGTCTTGACTTTGGACTTGACTCGGGACTTGCCTGTCTTGACTCGGGACTTGACTCGAGACTTGAGGGCAAAGACTTGAGACTTACTTGTGACTTGCAAAGCAATGACTTGGTCCCACCTCTGCTGATTACTGCTTTGCACACTCTTGGCATTCTCTCCATGAGCTTCAAGCACTTTTGAAGTGAAAACCATTTCAGGTGACTACCTCTTGAAGCTCATAGAGAGAATGCCGAGAGTGTGCAAAGCAGTCATCAGAGCAAAGGGTGGCTATTTGAATATCAAACATGTTTTCAGTCATTTCACCTTCTTTTGTTAAGTACATAACTCCACATGTGTTCATTCATAGTTTTGATGTGAAAATCTGCAATGTAAATAAAGAAAACATTGCATGGAATGATCGGTGTGTCCAAACCTTTGGCCTGTACTGTACAATCTGTAAATATGTCTGGGCATGTGAACAATCTGAAGACTTTTCTACAAGTTGTACTATTTTAGTGTTACTGCAAGCACACTAAAGATGAGAGTGCTTGACATTATGCCCAACAGTGTGTAGTTGGTTAGACAAAAATCTGGTAATATGCATGACGTGTGTGCCACTTGGTGTGAAAGTTTGATATTGACAATGCTATATGCCGTTTTGGTTGCATTTTGCAGGCTATAGGAGGTTTTTTGCAGTTTGGGTGTGTGGTTTTGTGAATTGTATTAACACTGGTTTGCAAAATTGTGTTGTATTATTGTGTTTTATAGGGGTGTAACGGTACGTGTATTTGTATTGAACTGTTTCGGTACAGGGGTTCCGGTTCGGTTCGGAGGTGTACCGAACGAGTTTCCACACGGACATATTAAGTAGCGTAACGCACGTTGTGTAAACAATGCACACCGAGGCACAACACACGGCATGCTAGCAGCTAACGAGCTAGGGTAGACTGACCATACGTCCTCTTTTCACCGGACATGTCCTCTTTTGCGGGGCTGTCAGGGCGGAGTTTCTTAAATGCCTCAAATGTCCGGCATTTTGAGTTAGGGTTGCGTGTATTTTCAATGTACGCTCAGGGTTAAGAAGGGGTTAAAAACAAAACAAACAGCAGCATTGGTGAGGGAGGGGCAGAGAGAGAGAGAGAGAGAGTTATGATAAACGCGCATGCGTCGCCAGGCTCTGCTTTTTATCCATAGATTTATCACATTTCATTTTTTATTATCTATAGCAGGGGTGTCAAAAGTGTGTCCCGGAGGCCATGGTCGGCCCACAGCTAATGTTTTAAAGGCCCACGGCACATTCTAAAAATACTATTCAAATAAACAAACAAAAACATAACAAAAGTGAAATAAAAAAGCTTAAAGGTGAAATGTCATTTAGAAAAAGTTGCAATGTTGACTAATAAAACAAAGCTGTTTTTTTTTCTTTCAAACTGTCATTGCTCAAAACATAATATTGAATCAAAATCAATGTTGTTATGAATTATTGACCTATCCAAGGTTCCCATTACTTCACATCAAATATTACACTAAGAAAAATATTTTTGGTGGAAGATTTTGCAAATTTGGTAAATAAATAACCCAAAAATGTATATTTTGTTGTTTTCTTACTGTACCGAAAATGAACCGAACCGTGACCTCTAAACCGAAGTACGTACCGAACCCAAATTTTTGTGTACCGTTACACCCCTAGTGTTTTATAATGGGAAAGAACTGTAATTCAATACTCATCCTTGCGACAAGTATGTACTGCTAAGGCAAGTTGACAATAACCAGGCAACTGAATATCTTAAACAAATCTGCCATTTGTTGCATGCATGAGTGTTCAGGCTGCTCTGTACAACATGGCTAGGACAACAATAAAAATTACTACAAAATGTTCGCGGAAATTTTGATGGGCCTGTTATCTGTGTCCTGGACCTCTGGTTGGGGGTCGTCTGAAGCCACCGTACTAATTAGATGGTGCCGAGTGTCCGAATCCGTGAGTTTTAGGTGTAACTAACACTGCTCCCCTCACCTCCCAGGAGGTGATCAAGGGTGATGGGTCAATTGCAGAGAATCATTTGGCCACACCTAGTGTGTGTGTGTGTGACAATCATTGCTACTTTAACTGTACAAAATTAACAACAGAGCTAGCCTTCCTTGCGATGGACATCCAGCCAAAACCAAAAGTAGGACGTACATCTTTTTTTTAGCCATGGTTAAAGTAGACAAGTGTGTGAACAAAATGAGACGTTAAGCACCGAGCTCCGTGAAAGTATGGCTGAGCTACAAGAGGAGGTCATCTTGCCTTTTTGGCGTTTGTCTCAAAGCAGTCGTCCATTAAAAGGGTACGTACCCATTAAATTGGCCCGTTTTATTCATTTATTTGTGAGTAGCGTTGGCATGGTGACGCGAAATGTTCCCAACTTAAAGTACCGCTGTCGGCGCGAGCGAGACCATTCCGACGGTGTAACACACACGTGGGGGGTTTGTTGGCCGATTCGTCTTGTATTAATCGTAAAAAAGGAAATGTGCGGAACTATAATAATAAAAGTCCAAGTATGAGCAATAATAATATGGGCTGCTTGCAGTGCAATATAATTACCCCACCCCCATTTTCTACCACTTATTCCCTTCGGGGTCGCGGGGGGCGCTGGAGCCTATCTCAGCTACAATCGGGCGGAAGGCGGGGTACACCCTGGACAAGTCGCCACCTCATCACAGGGCCAACACAGATAGACAACATTCACACTCACATTCACACACTAGGGCCAATTGAGTGTGGTCAATCAACCTATCCCCAGGTGCATGTCTTTGGAGGTGGGAGGGGCCTATCTCCAGGTGCATGTCTTTGGAGGTGGGAGGGGCCTATCTCCAGGTGCATGTCTTTGGAGGTGGGAGGGGCCTATCCCCAGGTGCATGTCTTTGGAGGTGGGAGGAAGCCGGAGTACCCGGAGGGAACCCACGCATAAAATAGATCAATTATTGGGATAATTCACAACCAACTACTATATTTGTAGTGTTCTGAACTCCTGTTTCCATGCCAGTGGTGAACCGAGCAGAGCAATGCAGCCCTGAGAAGTTGTGCCATAGAGTTGTCATTATGGGCCTGCTGCAATGCGAGCAGCCCATATTATTATTGTGTAATGTTATGTTGTTCTTCCCTAGACAGCGAACTAGTCAGAGTGAATGAACAGTGCCTCAGCTGGTCACAAACAAGTACTGCACTCCAATTGCCTTTAAGAGGCAAGTCAATTGAATAATTGTGTAGACTGCGCCTGACTTATGTGCGCACTATTATCAATGTTAAGCATGTTTAAATGTTATTTAAAAAATGTGGCTGTGACAGTTGACAAATGATTTCTATTAGTGTTGATGAAGGCGTTGGATTTTGAGGGTTGCAAAAACACGCATGCAGCCAACTGTGGCACAGTAGGGTAGAAGAATACAATCTCAGTCATGTAAACAAAGAAGTGCATGAGTAGGACTTATGAGCAAGCTGTATAGGTCACACCCCTTCGACCTAAAGCATTCATTATAAAGCTATGGGGGACAAAATCATACGGGACCAGACGTGGGTCGTCCACTAATATAGCTGCTCTTTTTGCAAGAAAACATTCCATGAGGAGTGACAGATAAAAGGCCGCCGATGGCGAGAAGAACTCCCAAAGCCACAAACACGACCACCAGCGTTGTGAAGGTTGTTCGATCCCCTGCGGAAGACAGGAGTTTTTCATCATTGTGCGTCAACTATTGAATAACTGATAGTTCCTCTTCTTCAGCGACATGCCACATTCCACAGGCCTTACCAGGGCTGGCCCGTCAAATTGGGTGGCCCTAAATCAGATTATGTTTAATATTGCTTCTTTATTATCATTATTACACTCCTGAAGAGCCCACATATTTACATGCACTAAATACCTCCTTATTGACTTGAAAGTAGCTTTTTAAAACACATGTAAAAACCTTACTAAGTAAATAAAAGAAGGTAAGTAGAAGGTTTAAAAAAAAAAGGTAAAAGAAGGTGAATAAAAGGTAAAAAAAATAAGTTAAATAAAAAAGGTAAAACAAGTAATATAGAACACAAAAGAAGATAAATAAAAGGTACAATTTTTTTTTTAAAGGTCAATTGAAGGTAAAAGAAGTTAAATAGAATGTAAAAAAGTTAAATACTAGACAACAAAATAAGGCAAAAGAAGGTTAAACAAGCAAAACAAGATAAAAAAAAGGTAAAATAAGGTAAATAATAGGTAAAGAAATGTAAAGAAAAGGAAAAGAGGGTATACAATAGGTAAAAGAAGATAAGAAAAATGCAAACGAAGGTAAATAACTGGTAAAAGGTGAATACAATTGAAAAGAAGGTAAATTGAAGGTAAATAAGTCAATAACAGGTGATATAGGTAAATAAAAGGTAAAATGGGGCAAATAAAAAGGTAAAAGAAGGAGTATAGAAGCTAAAAGAAAAAGGTGAAAAAGATAAAAGAAGGTAAATAAAAAGAAAAATAAGGTCAACTAAATGTGAAATGAGTAAATAAAGGGTAAAAAGGATAAATGTAAAGGTACAAGAAGGAATATAGACGATAAAAGAGTAAAACAAGGTCATTCAAATAACATCAAATGTAAAAGAAGGTATGTTGAAGGTACAAGAAGTAAAAGGTATTAAAGATAATTAAAAGGTAAACAGAAGGTAGATAAAATAATGAATATAGAAGGTAAAAGAAGTAAGTAAAAGGTAAATAGATGGTAAAATAAGTAAAGGTAAAATAAGGTAAATAGAAAAATGATCATTAGTGGAGAATAATTAGAGCATCTACCTGTCTTTCAAAACTAGTGACGCCTCTGTTTTGAACTTTAATTGAGGTTCCTTGAACACACCACGATGATGTAGTATTGAACTTGAACACAACTGCTGCAA